>NW_012110920.1:1858071-1892926 GCF_000951035.1 Colobus angolensis palliatus | reverse complement strand
CTACTCGGGAGGCTGAGGCAGGAGAATGGCGTAAACCCGGAAGGCGGAGCTTGCAGTGAGCTGAGATCTGGCCACTGCACTCCAGCCCGGGCGACAGAGCGAGACTCCGTCTCAAAAAAAAAAAAAAAAAATCATAAAATAAATTTTAATTAATTAATGATTTTTGTTTTATCAGCCATCCAATCTATGGTCTTCTGTTATAGCAATCCAAGTGAAGACACCATGTCTGCTTAAAGAAATACTGGATAAACTAAACATTTGTATGTAAAAATACTTATTTGGGAAGCATTCACTATGAGTAAGATCCATGTTAACAAAAAGATGGCCTATATAATAGTCAATGTGTTTTAAAGCATCTTAAGTTTCTTGTTAATTTTTGAGATTCATGAAAAGAGCCTTAAGAGAGCCTTTTCAACTGAGAAGACTTGGAGACTTCAACATAGAGAGCTTACTGAATGTATTTCAGGAATTTTATTATTGAAGGATAGATATAATGAGACTTTCAGATAAGTGAGGAAGAAAATTTATAATAACTAAAAAAAGTTGCTGCACTTAATTAGAAATTTAGCACTTGGTACATAAAAAACAATGCTCTTAGTTATCTCATTGTTCTAAATCTCAGTTTAATCATTTAGAAAACAGGATAAGGTTTTACAAGCTTGTAATTTGTAAATATGCTATTATATCAATACTGAAATCCATTGAATTGTAAGCTTTTAGAGGACAGAAGCCTGTCTTATTCACATTCGGCATCTAAACTGGTACCTGTGGCACAGGGTAAATGATTAACAAATGTTCATTCAAAGACTTAATGAATGATATGAACTCTTAACATTGATTAGTTTTTGCTCTCTCTAACTTAATTCTCTCCTCTCTAATAATAACAGAAACAGTAAAGAGAAAATTCTAGATTACTAAAAAGAAAATATAAATCCGAACACAGAAAGGCTTCTAAGAGAAAAGCAATATTCATTGAGTGACACCTAGCTTGTCCCACCCTAATCTGTTCTTCACACTGCAGTCAGAGTTTTGAAATCACAGTATTTGAATATTTCACCCTCCTGATCAAAGCCCTTCAACAGTTCACTGCTCTTTGGATAAAGTTCCAAATCCCCAACAAGGCAAAGCAGGCCTGGCGTGATCTGATCCTGCCTACTTCCCCAGCTTCCTAGCTCTCACTCTCCAGAATAAAGGTGTCATCAGGGCCTCCTCAGGGGCTGTGCACACACTGCCCCCTCTGCTCAGAATGCTTTCTTCTGGCCTGACTTCTCTTACAGGTCTCAGGTAAAGAAATACACATTTAGAGACACCTTCCCCAAGTTACACATGAATGTTTACCACAGTTGCAATTGAACACCCTATTTGCAGTTTAGATTGTAAGCTCCAGGAAGGTAAAGACCACTCTGAGCCAGTTACTATTCTGGCACAAGGCCTAGCATATCAGAGACACTTAATTTTGACTGAATAAATGGATAAATGCATGAAAGAACATGCAAAAGTAATTTCTTACTACTGATTTCAACACCTGGAATTAAAATAAACAAACAAACAAATAAATAAATAAATAAATATGGAGGTGATGTGGATCAAGATTAGAGCCAATTAAAAAGCCAGAGGGTTGGCCGGGTGCCGTGGCTCACATCTGTAATCCCAGCACTTTGGGAGGCCGGGGCAGGCGGATCACGAGGTCAGGAGATCGAGACCACCCTGGCTAACACGGTGAAACCCCATCTCTACTAAAAATATAAAAAATCAGCTGGGTGTGGTGGCGTGCGCCTGTAGTCCCAGCTACTCAGGAGTCTGAGGCAGGAGAATCGCTTGAACCCAGGAGGTGGAGGCTGCAGTGAGCCGAGATCGCACCACTGCACTCCAGCCTGGGCAACAGAACGAGACTCCATCTAATAAAAACAAAAAAAAAATTAAAAAAATTAAAAAGCCAGAGGGTTGTCATCACATAAAGCCCTTGAAGTCATACTGAATACTGGGAGTGGGAAATAGGAGACACCCAGAAGACTAATCAGAATCACCATACTATTGTGTAATCAAAGCTACATTGCCATGGGCCTTAATAAAAAGCACTACTAATGCTTTATACATACATGATATTCCATATGCATATATTCATGAATTTTCATAATTGTTATTGCTCGACTTTCAATTCTACTTTGAATAAAAAATCTGAAGCAACAGAATGGAATTCTCATTACTGACAAAAGCTGTGTCATTTAAAAAATTTCTAACTTCCTTGAAACAATATTGATACTAATCTTACATTGCAATTCAAGTAAAATACATTAAAGTTTAAAAAAATTCCAATTTCAGGCTGGGCACGGTGGCTCATGTCTGTAATCCCAGCACTTTGGGAGGCTGAGGCCTAGACCAGCCTGGGTAACATGGTGAAAACCTGTATCTACAAAAAATGCAAAAATTAACTGAGTGTGGTGATGTGCTTGTAGTTTCAGCTACTTGGGAGGCTGAGAAGTGGGAGGATGACTTGAGCCTCAAAGGTTGAGGGTGCAGTGAGCCATGACTGTGCCACTGCACTCTGGCCTAGGCAACAGAGTGAGACTCTGTCTCCAAAAAAGAAAAAAAAAAATTCCAATTTCAACCTTTAAAATACAACACTATAACTTCTCAAAGCAAATTATGTAAACTATTTTTCTAATGTTAATTTCAACTATACTAATATCTAGAGGAAAGTGACAAACAGATCTAAGATATAGAAGTGGGATACAAAGCTCTGATAAGTTTCCCAAAACAAAAAGTCACAAACTGTTGTTCGATATTTAACTGAAATTCAGTGACATGAATTTCATTCATATAAATAAAATGAAGGTAGAAACAAGCTAATGTGTTAGGTTATGCTTAATACTTTTTCTCAGAGACTCAGTCTAATATAACTTTATAATCATATGACCACTGAACCCTTTCAGACTGAAAATGTTTTAATTATTTTTAGCATCTCGTTGCATGAAAGAGAAACAGATCAACTTGATTTGTTACCATAATGCTATCTAAACATTCTTAAGTATTTTTCAAGTGTGTCCTGGGCCGCAGCACCTCTGAAGTCACCGACTGGTATGCATTTCGTCCCAGGTGTTACTACAGTATTTTACAGATCAGATTTTGCTCAGTATTCATTAAAGACTGCCCAGTATTCTTAACACGCACTCTCTTTTAAAGCTAGGTACAGATTTCATAGTTCTAGCTCTTCATTCTCTTCTCCTAAAGGTGACAATTTAAGAACTGGATGGACTTAAATTCTAATAAGGGAGGTTTGGGTAGGGAAAAGAAAATTAAATATTAATTCATAATAAAATCATTTAGATCAATTCAGAAAACAATTTAGCATTGTTTATCTTAGAAGAAAAAACAATCTTAAGAGGAAGAACACTAACCACATAAGTGTGATAAAAGAGGATATAATGTAGCCAAAGTAATACTGTCATTCAGTTTTTTGACTGAAGAGAAATTAAAGACAAACTTTCATATTTAAAGGAAAATATCACCAATTAACTTTGAATTCAGGACTTGGCATAGGAAAAATAAGGATGATGGACTTGGGTTGGTTTTGGTAGACTTTAATTCCATTCCACATTTTCTAAGAAAGTGAAATTAGGTCATGCCAGCTATTCTCACTTTCCTTTCTAGCTGGCTTTTCTCTTTTCTTCATATGCTATTTCTCTTTAGTCTTTTTGTTTCTCTCTCCTATGACTTTCCTTTATCTTACTCTAGTCATCTCTTTCCCTCAGGGCTCTGAAGGTACATTCAGCATAGGTTCCTGCTTTCCTGACGTCTGGAGAGAGGACTCAGAGCCTTCAGGGAGAGCTTCACTATCTGCTGTCACTGCTCAGGGAACCTGTCAAGGAATCTGACTGAGTTATCTCAGGAAGATATTTTGTTTTTGAGACAGAATCTCACTCCATCACTCAAGTTGGAGTGCAGTGGTGTGATCTCAGCTCACTGCAGCCTCCGCCTCCTATGTTTACGCCATTCTCACGCCTCAGCCTCTCAAGCAGCTAGAATTACACGTGTGCATGACCATGCCTGGCTAATTTTTTTATTTTTTATTTTTTGTAGAAACGGGGTTTCTCTGTGTTGGCCAGGCTGGTCTTGAACTACTGTCCTCAAGAGATCCACCCACCTCGGCCTCCCATGTGCTGGGATTACAGGTGTGAACCACCAGACCCAGCCAGGAAGAGATTATTATTCTAGGTATCTTGCTATTCCCTCTACCTCAGAATCTACTTCCATCTATTCTTCCATTGAAAGGTAGTGGTATGGCTGGGCATGGTGGCTCACGCCTGTAATCCCAGCACTTTGGGAGGCAGAGGTGGGCAGATCACTTGAAGTTGGGAGTTCAAGACCAGCCTGGCCAACATGGCAAAACCCATCTCTACTAAAAATACAGAAATAAGCCAGAGGTTGCAGTGAGCCGAGAACACCTCACAGCACTCCAGCCTGGGTGACTAAGTGAGACTCCATCTCAAAAAAAAAAAAAAGAAAAAAGAAAAAAGAAAAGAAAAGAAAAATAAAAAAATTAAATTAAAATAAAAAGAAAAGATACTTAGTATCATATTGGATAGCACTGGTCTAAAAATCAGAAAGCAATTTACAACAAACCTTACTGAAACTGGCTTTTCAATTGCTCTTGATCAAGAGCATTTATTTTAATGCTGTTTCTTAGTCGAGTCATTGCTCTTTCCTACTGAGCATGAAAAATTCTAAAATACACTATGATTGTAAAATCAATACATCTAAGAGAAAACTTACATCTCATCTCCCCAACCACCCACACCCCACCCCAAATAAATAAGTCACCCTGACTTCCTTGTCTCAGATGATGATTTCCTTTTCGTCTGGCTCAAACCCAAGTCAACTTTAACATTTTCTTCTCTTCTACCAAAGCAGATGATTGATCCTTTTACAGTTTCTCTTGCACCTGCTGTGAGATAAACTTAATCCAGGTCCTAATTGGGCAGAATTATTTGTATTTCATGTATCTGAAAACTTCTTTGGTCTCTGTGCCTCATTCTGTTCAGTCCATTCAACAACTGCCAAGTGCTTACTATGTGCCAGGCACAGTTTTAGGTGCTGGGGATACCCCAGTGAACACCACAAAGGCCCAGGTCTTACAGAACTGACATGTGAATAGGTGAGAGAATCAATATATACTGTGTAGAAGTAAATGATCTGAAGGAATACAAAGCAGAATAGGGGGCTAATAAAAGATGATGGTGCTATTTTAGAGAAAGTAAGTCAAGAAAGCTCTTTTTGTGGAGTTAAGATTTGAGTAGATAACTGAATAAAGTGATGGAAAAAGCTGTGCATATCTCTAGAAAGTGGGTTTCATGTGGAGGGACTGGTAGGTGCAAAGTCCCCAAGATTGGTTCAGCTTGGTGTATGTGTTCCAAGAACTGCAAGGGTCCAGTATGGCTGCAAAAAAAAGGGACAGAGTGATAGGAGATGATGTTGGCAATGCAGCCAAAGACCAGATCACGAGCGTACTAGAGGATATGGCATGAGTATGGACTGTATTCTAATTGTGGTAGGAAGTCACTGGACATCTTGAAACAGGATAGTAACATAATCCAACTTAATATTTTAAGAGCATCACTTTGGCTGGTTAGAAAATAATCTGTAGGTGGGCAAGCGTAGAAACAAGGTAACAGTTGCAGTGCAGGAAAGAACTACAAGTGTCCTGGAATCAGATGGTGGTAGCGGTAGTAGGGAGAAATAGGCAGGTCCCGGATTTATTTAGAAGGTAGAGCAGTGGGGAGTGCTGATCAACTGGTTGTCTGGTGCACAACACAGGAGTCCAAGACGGCTGAGCAGTGAACAGTGAACGGATGCTAGTTCCAGGAAGAGCAGTTTGGCTGAGGTTGAGGGATGCTGGTGGTACATGGTGTCCATTCAAGAGTTCAGTTCCAAACACTTTAATTTAGATATTTAAATTGAAATATCTCTATTTCATTCTTATTTCAATATAAAAGTCATATTAAGCTTCCTAAAATAAAACTTTCAGCATGTTATTCTCTTTTCCAGAAACCTTTGACAGAATCTCATAGTTTACCAAGTAATCTTTTAAACTCCTAAGCTTGGAAGTCAAGGTTTTCCACAATAACCTCTATCCAAACTGCCCCCAACTCTGTTTTTCTTATTACTGTATTCCTCGTAGTGCCTGGGAAATATGCACATGTTTAATAAAATGTTTATTAAGTGAATAAAAACCTTTGTACTTTTGTCACTCCTCTGTGTTCATCCTTTGCCCTATTCATGAGTCCCACTAAAGCTGGCCTCCTCCATGAAACCTTCCCCAAGCACACTGGCTATATTACACTGTTTTTTGCCTGTATACTCCTGACCAGTGGTATTTTGGTAAATGTTTAACAGTTCTCTGAAAAGCAATGACCTGATTTGTAGTATTTGCTACAAATGTTATAAATGCTGTGACGTAAATGCAACTACCACGGGTGACTGCAAGTCATCAACATGATGTCCCCGAATGTAGTCCTGGGAAGAGGTGCACAATTAGCTATGATGAGCTGGTAGGAGCCAGTTCCAATACATCATTACTCAGTATAAACTGCTTGGATCATTTTTAAAGTCACCTACTGCACAGTGACTTTTATTTTAAGTACCTATATATAAATCTTCCTATTAGATTATAAATTTGTGAAGTGTAAACATTGTGCCAGATACATGGCTATAATCAGCTAAATGGCTTTGTCTCAAAGTTCACATCTACAAAATGGAGAGTCAGTCTCAAACTGTAAATTCCACAGTCTGTGTCTGAATGGTCTGTGTGCCTCCCTTAATTTCTCAGTCCAATGCTTTAAGCCTGAATAAGTAAATCATTATATTGGACCCAAAATAAAATCTGCCTTAAAAAAGATGAAAGAAAGGAATATGTGATGGCATTTTAAGATCACAAATAGAAAATATGATCACAGAAAACTCTATATAATCACTTTTCCTTGGATAGAGTTGAAGCATAAGAATGTAGTTCTTTTGCTTTAAAGAATTCAAATGTATACACTGATCAACCCAAGAAGCATAATTAGCCTTGGACTAAAGTGTAATCATTAGACAGAAAGAAAGAACACAATGAAATATTAAAAGGAAACTAAAAGATACAAAATTGACTGAATCGTAGCACAGAATGAGAATAATAGCTTTTGGAAAATTCCATGAAGTGAAAACATCTGATTGAAGCAAAATGAAAATTTTATGCTTTTAATGCTCATTTTTAGATAGGCAGGCCACGATGGCTGGCTTAAATCTAATTTAACTCTCAAGAGATTCATGGGAAAGACATTTCATTTCTTTCCTCTAAATAGGATGAAATTCAGGTGTGTTAAGGCATAAAAATCTCATGTTTTCACTCAGAAATAGTTAAAATATGTGAAAACACACATCTTCTGATACTTTTTCATAGTACATGCCTCTGCCTAAGCCCTAGCCACACCAATTCTATGCCTCAGTCTTACTCCTTTAATATCACGAATGCCAAGCCAGGTCTGTTTCCCTTAACGTGCTGAAGGCTGCTGGCCTTGCAAAGGCTAAAGGAAATGAGTGAGACCAGTAGGAGTGAATGCAGGGAAGGGGTCCTACGGGTAGGGCTGGGGGTGGAGGTTATGGGGAACAGGGCTTAGCAGCAGGGGAAGGCAAGCAGAAGGTGGTAGAGCAGGCTTTAGAGCACAGGCTCTAGAAACCCATCCAAAGGAGTCCAGAGAACAAGATCCAAAGAGCCAAGAAGGAAAGTTTCATCCATGATGACATTCCATTTAAAAAGAACCACTGGTCCTACTATAATTTTTTGTCATCTAATATGCCTAGAAAGAATGAAACCTTGAAAGCATCATACCCATTTTTACTTTAATAGGGCATCTTTTTGTGCACCTGCTTTCTTAATTTTCTTCAGGCACAGACAATCCTGGAGTGTAACAGCTACTTGCCAGTTTCTCTATGGCAATGCATGTGCCTAAACAATTTAGAAGTCGAGAGAAAGGAAGGTATTATAATCTTGGAAATGGTCTGATGGCATGGAGCATCACAGAATAGTTTTACCTTTGGAACCCATTAGTTCCTGGTTATTTTGATATTTATGGTTAATCTGCTTTGAAAATTGATTTAGAAATTCTGTAAAGCTGGCAAAAACTGGAGCTAATATGTAATAAATTATTTTATGATATACAGAGCCACAAGATGCACGCATTAGGCCCTCTCAGGAAAGAACACTGCAGAATAGACACCCAAAGGAAAAAGAGAAGAAAACAAAATTCAGAGATGTATGGATGACATTTGACAAATTAATACAAAAGATTACAGGAGTAACAAATAAAACTATTTAATAGAAAATAGGCAGGAGAAGTGGTAGGCCACTTTACAGTGCAAACCCAGCCAAAAACTGTCTATATTTAATACTTTCTGGTTGAAAAAATATATATTTATTAAATAATCAAACTAATTTAATCTTTCTAGGTGCAGAATCTTACTACTCGTCTAATGATAGGGGATCAGTACCACTCCACCCGGCAAATCTGTCCTTCTGGGTCCCTAAAAGGAATGTAAAGTAAGTCTATCATAGGCAATGCTAATGTGGTGTCCAAATTCTAGTAAAAGCTGTTTCCATGTTCTTATTTTTGTCTGAGTTTCAAAGTGACTGACAAAAACTCACATATACACAAATGTAAACATACACATGTATTCTCTCTTTTCAGAGTAACATTATAAATTATTATGAGATACCAGACACAAATTGGCAGGCCCCTAGTATTCTTGAAAGACACTGCATGTATGTAGCTATGTAACAAATGATCTTACAAAAAGTCTATCCTGTTTATTTTGAAATTCATCATGCTCACAAAAAGAAAGATAATGGTAGGTTTCTGGCACTACATTATTGAGCTGCTTCCTGTCTAAGTTCTGCACTTGCTTATCAACTGGTGATTCATGCAGTTAATCCTATTTAATGACTCACTCTGTGGAAGAATGCTAAGAATTAATAAATTTACAAGTTGTGTAAATGAGTGAAAATGTGCAAATTCTTTTAATTACAGTTACAAATGTTATGGAAATAAGCAAGCATAACATAAGAACACAGATTTAGGAATATTACTACCTTTTGTTTATGTTATACTCTAAGGGGCTTAAAGTATTTTGAAGGATAGCAGGCAACGCTCCATTGGTGAGAAAAGTAAGCTGTTCATTTTTGGTAAGTGATTTTAGGTAATCACGATACATATAATAAATTCTACCCTCTGTTGCCCACACAGTATCTAGTAACACTAATAACATGAAAAAAGATGGTATACTTTCAAAAAATAGGTAACTTTCTCATTTAAAATCTTAAATATATTCAGGCCAAATATTAAACTAAAAAATCATAATACATTCTTCTCAGTATTCATACTGCATATATAACAATGATTTAGCACAATGTATAAGTTTATAAACACATCTTCCTGGTTTTATGTATTTTTAAAAATTTTAAGTTTGCCCCATGAAAAATAACAAAATACAGTGAATTAACAGAGTTTTACAATATTTCCCTAGCTAGAGAATGTCAAGGGAAATGAACTTTCACCATGTACAGATTATTAATTACCTGGTTTAAGAGATCTTCTACTTTCTTCTGCCATGAATCTCTTGCTGCGTTTTTCTCTCGCTCTTTCAACTGCAAAAGTTGAGACATTGCTGACTTCTTATCCTCTTCATGTTGAAGCCTTAACTCTTCACGAAGTTTAGAACACTCTTGCCTAAAATAAAACAAACGCATTTACTTTGTAAAGAGAATTGTTCCTCTCACTGACTGTAATAGAGTCCACGGGTTTTTTAAGTGCTTAATTAATCCTCTTCAAAAGTCTACGATGCTGAGTAAAAGCAGATTATTTACTTAAGGGCTGTAAAGTAAACTGGCAACTTACACCAATATCACTGATTTATCAATTTATTAACAGCAGAATAGGTACCAGAACAAATAAGTCTTCTGATTTCAGGTTAGTTTTCTGCCTATTTTATATTCAAGGAAATAAAAAAGTAAATCTGAATTCGAACAGGAAAAAAATCCAATTTCTCTGTCTCTAATCACAGGAAATTTCAATTTAAAATACTGCTACTATGTCTTTAACAATAGGATAATATGAGTTATAAAAGAGAAAAACTTTCTTGTATGTCTTTATTGCGAAGATTACAGAACAGAAAATGTACCTAAGATTTTCAGTCCACTTGATTTCTAAGTCATGGGCCATTTTGTCCACTTTGAGCTTCTCGTCTTCTTTCATGGCAGCAATTGTTTCTTCATGCTGTTGCCTTTCTTGTTCTAGCTCACCCTGAAGAATAAAAACTTTTCATTGAAGACTAAACTTCAAAAACAAACACTGCTGGTTATTTTAAATAAGTGCTTGTATTAAAACTTTTAATTTTAAATACTTACAGCCCAATAATTGATAATGCTATCTATGAAAATGACTCAAGATTTTCTGAAAATAAAATACGTAAAACAAATTTTATATTTTAAATGTTCTTGCCTAAACTATACTTTATTAAGGCTTATATCACAAATTATTTAAATAGTCTAAAGTCAGCAGTAATCATCTCAATTATACTTTACATATATTAAGTATCTAACGGTAGATTGACCATCCAATTACCTTCACCTGTACACCCATTACATAGACAGATATGTTATTCAAATTCATTCATACTCATATTCGAAAGTATGTTACTTGCTCAGAACTTAAGTATATAGCTGTACCTAACCGACATGATAAAAATAAGTATGCAGAATTTAGGCTGCTGTTTTTATTATGTAACTTCAAACTAATTGTCCATGTGTTTGGTGTTATGGTAATATGCGGCAATATATACAAAATTCCTGTAGATTAGCATGAATCAAGTGGCACTGTGGAGCCTGGGGATAGAGGTGACCTGTTTGGACAACAGTGGCAGCCATCAGCCTCTGCCAGCAGAGCAGCTGCTCTCGGGGCACAAGGCAGAAGAGGAGCAGATGATGGTCTCTCTTCCTGTTATCACAATGACCCTTTCGAGATCACCCATTTGCTGATGACATGTGGTGTGGCAGTTTTTGAAGGGTATACCCAGATTAATGAGAAAAAAGCAAGCCAATGTTGAAATTGCCATTCTACATTGTTGGCCTGGCTACTAAGCAGTAAGTATTGGAAACTGAAGGCAGCCATCTTAGCCAACTGTTCTTTTCACTAAGTGTTCTGCCTCTAGTAACTTCTATATTTTCCACCAAAGGCAACATTAAATGGAGTAGATTGCTTAAAAAGTATTTCTTTTCCTCAATGCAAAGTACATCATTAGACATTATTGGGGTAGAGGAAAAGAGGTACAAAAAAAAAAAAAAACACTTGGTCTTAAGGAGCTTACACAGAGTTGTGGTAAACCAGGAAGCAGCATCTATACTTTCTCATTTAAAATTCTGCCCAGCAGAACAGAAAATGAACAACTGATAGAGTTTTGCTTAAAATGTTTATTATTTTCTACTACTGGACAGAAGTACAATGTAAATATGAAAAAAGACCTGAAAGAAATGAAACTGAATCACTAAGCCCAAAACTCAGTGCCAGGACAGCAGGGGGAAAGGCAACCAGGATAAAATACCTTAAAAAGTCAGGAACTGGGTGTGCACCAAGGCAAAAGAGAACCTCCATTATACCATATAAACACAACCTATATTCAACTAACATTCATTAGAAATATTTTGACTGTTTACTTTTAAATATATTTGTATTACCTTAAAATACTATTTTCCTTTTATTTTTTGACAATGGAAAAAACACGTCTTAATATAGTTCGGTCATCCAGTTCAGTTTCACACCATAGAATGCTACCATCGAGATTATAGTCAATATATTTGGCATCACAGAAATTAAGTATATCAAGTTGTATATTATACTAGCTTTAAATTCCAATTATTTCTTGTTATATATTAAAACTGTCATATCACACAGCCACTGGAGAAAGGTAAACATAAGGAAACGAAGATTTGAGGAAAATGAAGTAATTTATTGTCACATAATTCAAAATGGAAGATAATAAATATTCAATGCACACAGAATATAATTATATCATAGATAAAATACAAATATAATTATTTTCACTAAAGTGCCCTTGTTTATATGCTTTTGAAATGTCACCAATTCTAAACTAAAGAAAATTTGAAATAATATTAGTAAAAGGCAATATTTACTGAGTGTTTACTATTTTGCTAAGCACTGCGCTATAAATGGTTTATCTCATTTAATTATTACAATAGTGCTGTGAAGAGTGTTACTACCCCCGACCCCTCCTTCATTGTGCAGATGTGGAAGGTGAGGCTTTGCCCAAAGTTACACACTATGTGGTGGATTCAGAATTTACATACAACCAACCTGACTTCAGAGCCTATAGTCTAAACCATCTCTCTGAAGGAAAAGATTAAAAACTCCCTGGGCAAGACACACCCAGTTTTATGGATTATTTTTCTCTACTATCTAAGAAAATCTACATCTTTGCTGTGCTTCACGAGAGTGGAAGAAAAAAGGCAGAGTCTTTCTGAAATCTGCAGACACAGAGAAGCACTTACTTGCTGTATATGAGAGTTCTAACTCTTACCAGTAAAAGAACCGCACATTCCAATTATCATGGGTTGAACCGTGTCCCCTAAAAGATATATTGAAGTCCTACCCTCCCAGTACTTCAGAATGTGACTTTATTTGGAAATAGGGTCAGTACAGATGTATTAAATTTAGATGATGTCAAACTGGAGTAGAGTGAGCCCTTGTTCCAATATGACTGGTATCCTTTTAAGATGTGAAGATAGGCAGAGACAGAAATTATGCTGCTGAATGCCAAGGAATGCCTGGTGCTACCAGAAGCTGGAAAATACAAGGATGGATCTTCCCTTAGAGTTTAGGAAGGAACATAGCCGTGCCAACACCTTGATTTTGGACTTCTAGCCTCCAGAGCTATGAGAGAATAAATTTCTGTTGTTTTAAATTCCCCAGTTTGTAGTATTTTGTTATGGCAGTTCTAAGAACTAATACACTAATTACATACAATGTGCTGTTTAAATAGCTGTAGGTCAAATGGCTAAATTATATTTCTATTTTGCTGCTGTTTAGATTCTAGTAGAATTATGAAATTACCTCCACATTTAATAGAGCATCCTTGGTCTCCTTTAGGCTGTCTTTAGTCAAATCAAGCTCATTCTGAAGCCTTTCCTGGGAGTCCTGAAGACTAGCAATAAGTCCTTCTGCAGAGCCAAGACCTTGTTCACTTTTCCTTACCAGATCTTGGAGGCGGCCAATCTGTAAGTAAATAGGGTACTTTTAATATACTTCATTGTAATAGAATAGCAAAATAGTCTTACAATTTCTTCCTATTTTGGCTGTAATTTTACTGAATGGAAAATTTCCTGATTAATTTGGAAAAAGCACTCGAATAACCATGACAGTTTTCTTCTGTTGTGTTTTGAAAAGACTTTCATATTTAAGATTTTCTTTTTTCAAGACAACCATGTAGAGGAATAGACATACCTTTGTCTAACAAAGAGAATTCCTACTTCTACCATATAATAAAATACCTATAAGAAGCTGAAGCAAGATAAAGGTTATATAAAAAAGTAAAACAAAATTTTAGATAAAAATATCTTAAAAATCATTCTTTAAAATTTAATCACATATTTCATTTGAGTTTCTATCTCCTATTTGCAAAGGAGATAAATTTAGGTCAATATTGATAAGCTGGCAAATGTATTATAAACTAGAGTAAGTTGTGATTCCTGTGTTTCCATACAAAATTTGTCTCATGAAATCTTTAAGAGTTGAATTTATACACTCTTGAAATTAGGAGCTAACAGACAATTGTTGATTAAGCATATCCCTACTGTAAAGTTACGAATACTAAAATACATACATGAAATATTTCAAATTATTTAGGACAACGCTATAAAGTAAAAACCCCATTCTTACAAAATGGCCAAGCCTATGAAATTTCTACAAAAATTGAAATTGATAATTTAAAAATAATACCTATTTCTCTTTGGAAATACAGACATTACAAAAAAAAAACAAAAAACAAAAATTCTCCTTCGATTCTTCTCTGACCCACTATTCCCTCCCCAGGTGCACAACCTTCTGGTCCCCTCTCCATGCAGGCATATGCTCTGCAATACTGGTGGTGGTAGTATTTTATCTTGTTGGTGTCTCTAAAGGAATGCTAATCTCATAAGATAATTAGGAGAGCTACATATCTTTTCCGTGCTCTGAAGTATTTTCACAGCAAAAGAATCACCTGTTTCTTGAAAGTTTGGTAAAATTCTTCCATAAACTAAATTATAAAGAATGTTATTCTAGGGCTGGGCGCAGTGGCTCATGCCTGTAATCCCAGCACTTTGGGAGGCCGAGGCAGGTGGATCATCTGGGGTCAGGAGTTCAAGACCAGCCTGGCCAACATGGCGAAACCCCATCTCTACTAAAAATACAAAAAGTAGCCAGGCGTGGTGGCACGCCACTGTAATCCCAGCTACCTGAGAGGCTGAGGCAGGAGAATTGCTTGAACCTGGGAGGCGGAGGTTGCAGTGAGCAAAATTGTGCCACTGCACTCCAGCCTGGCAACAGAGGGAGACTCTGCCTCAAGAAAACAAACAAACAAAAAGAATAGTATTCTAGTAACAATGTAAAGAATTCAAAGAGAAGGCCTATTAAGGCCATTAATAATCTAATTAGAGATAGAATATTTAAATAAGCAAAAACTTCAAACTTCTGCAAAGTTAAATGTAACAAAATATAAAAAACAAAGTAAGTGTTGAACATAACTGATCAGTTTGTTTTCCTAAATACAATAAAAATGGATACATGGAGAAAACACCTATTGTCTCCCAATAACAAAATCTCCTTATGGCATTTGGGACATCTACTCACATTCTTTATCAGTTCATGTGGTCTTAGTAAGCATTCAACTTAAACTCCAGAATGAAGCGCTTCATTGAAGCGTAAACCAATAAGGTCATCTCATTTTGTTGGTATGGGGATTGGTTCGGGGCAGGCACATGGTTTAAGCTTATCTAGTCACAGTGATCTCAGGACTTTAAAAGGAGCTCCTAGAAAAGGTTTTTTGCCAGCTGCACACACACCTCAGGGAATATGTGATTGAAGCATGAAGTCAACCCAAAGAACAAACCCAATTTAAGAGAAAAAGAAAAGCTGAGTTCTATTGTCACAATTTCAGTTCTGAATCTAGTCTTGCCTGATGCTAACATTATCCTTGGACTTCACAGTCATATGAGTCAATTAAATTTTCTTTTTCTTTAGGCTAGTTTGAGCTAGGATTTCTGTCATTTGCAATATAAATCAATACTCAGATTCTCCTTATTAATGTACAAACTGAGGGAATACAGTAAGTAGAAACTTCCTCCCTGATATATCCATCTATCTGTATTTGTTCTTCTCTAATCCACTCTCCTTGCAACACCAGAGTGAGTTTTTTATAAATTACAAATACGGACATGAGCATAAGCCCCATCCACTGTGCAAGCATCCACATATCTGCACTTAGCATCTTTCAACTGTTTTCCACTGCCCTTAGGATAACTTTTGAAATCTTTCATGGGGCTTACAAGACCTCCACGCATAGCCCCTGCTGAAATCTCCAGCCTCAGCATGGCATCCCTTCTTCTTGGTCTTTATATACTCATTGAGAGAAAGAGTAGCGCTAGGGTTAAGAACTGAGTTCTGAAAGCATACTACCTGAAATGGAATTCTGACTGTACCTATTTATTATGTGCTGACGTGGGCAAGTTATTTAACTTTTCTGTGCCTTAGTAACTAGTATCTACTGCACAGGGTTGCTGTGAGGATTAAAGGAGAGAACAATATAAAGAAGAGGCTATATAAAAAAAAGTCTGGGACTCAGTGAGCACTAAATAAATATTAATTATTATAGTTGCCATCACACTGCATTTTTTCTGGTGATATGGTTTGGCCATGTCCCCACCCAAATTTCATCTTGAATTGTAACTCCCACAATTCCCATATGTTAAGGGAGGAACCCAGTGGGAGGTGACCGAGTTATGGGTTGTGTCTTTCCTGCACTGTTCTTGTGATAGTGATGAGTCTCACGAGATCTGATGGTTTTTTAAAAATGGGAGTTTCCCTGCACAAGCTCTCTTTTTGCCTGCTGCCATCCATGTAAGATGTCACTTGCTCCTCCTCGTCTTCTGCCATGACTGAGGACTCCCTAGCCATGTGAAACTGAGTCCAATTAAACCTCTTTCTTTTGTAAATTGCCCAGTCTCAGGTATGTCTTTATTGGCAGCGTGAAACAGACTAATACAACTGGTATTTTTACAATTCCTAGAGATTTCTCATGCCTCAGGGCCTTTGCATAAGCTTTCCTAAATTTATTATTTTGACAAGCCCTTGTTAATTACTTACCACCCTTTGTAATATGCATCAAACTTGTATTTACTTGTTTTTGTGTCTGTCTCTCCATAGTAGTGGGCACCACATCTGACTGACTTATCACTGAAACCACAGTGTGTAACAGTGCTTTGGTACCTAATAGCCACTCAATATTTATTAAATAAATGAATGAATGAGTCAATTACAGAAAAAATTCATATATACTTACTAGCAATTAAGAATAATATCTCTACCATCTTGGAATGAAGGTGTTCAACTCCTAGAAGGACCCTAAATGCCTTCATTTTCTTGACCTTGTATTGTACCAAGGCAGTTGCTAGGCCATGTGTGCCTCTAAGCAGGTAAAAGGGCAATACCCCTCAGTGTGGAAGCAGTACCAGAACATGGAAAAAGAAGCAAACAAAACTTGTGTGAACTAGGAAAAGACTCCCTTTATTCTAGGCAGACAGACTTCTGAGAAAATTTAAGTTTTTCTATACTTCTTCTACTACAAACAGTGCTGAAATTTTGTCAACAATCCGTAATTATCTGCGTAGGTTAAATACACAAAAATGAAATTGTTGAGTTAAAGCCTTTCTTTAAGGCTTTCATATGTGCCAATAAATCCCTTTCCAGGAAAATTATATAATTTTGTATCCCCATCAGCAGTTTCTGAGTGCTTATTTCTTTACCCTTATTAACACTGCATGGTCTCAATTTTTTTTTATCATTGTTAATTTTATGGTAATGGAATGGCATCTCATTGATTTCATTTCCAGTTCTTAAATTATATGAAGCAATTTTTTTTTTCACGTTCATCTTCAGCTTGTAAAAAGATAATCTGGGTGTCTGTATTTTTCTTACTGTTTTGTAAATACTCTTAAAGTATTAAAGACATGAATTCTTTGTTGGTCAATCTGTCAATCTCTTTCTTCATCTCTCCCAGTTTTTCCTCTTTCTAAATTTTGTTTATGGTGTGTTTTGATATAAAGAAGTTTTAGCTTTAACTGTACGAATATTCTATGTTTCAATTCATAACTTTGTTATCATGATCAAAAAGCCTTCTTTGTCCTCAGGTTTGTTATTTTTGTTTTCATATTTTATTTATATTCATATCCATGATTTTCATATTATATTCCAATCCTTAACCCACCTGGAACTTTGCTGATATGAGGTTGGAGAAGAGCTGTAACTTCCCTCTTTTCTCCTCTTTCATTTATATCTAGTCTTAAAAGAGCAATGTCACAGACTGTAATTCAGATTAAACCTATTGATTCTAGCTACCATCCTCAGTTTCTGTTGAAATTGTAGAAAAAGAGGCGGTATAGAGAATAATAAGCTATTTTTTGGCAAAAGGGCAGAGAACTCTCTTTTGTTCTTTTCCTATGTGGTGATATTTTGTTTTGCTTCTCCCCACAACAGCACCTTAATGCTTTTGACAGTAAATTTTACCCGGTGGAACATAACCAGAGTGTCATGAAAAATTCAACATCAATTAAAGTTTTTAAATTATTTTTATTCTAGATATTTTATCTTCACTGAGACTCACCTACCTATACAATGTCACCAGAATAAGTTATTATTATTAATATCTATAACATAGGCAACAGGTCTAAAGAATTCTTGCCTCTTGATTGGCTGTATTCAGCTTGTCTTCCAGTACTTCCTTTAGGTTTTCTAGCTCTTGTTGAAGCTGATTTTTATCCTCTTCTAGGTTTAGTTTCTCTTTGTTATGTTCTTCTTCCAATTCCTTAGAAAAAGAAATTTTTAAAAAATTACAAAATTGCAAGCATTATATACTTTGAAGACTCCAAGAACAAGACTATTCTCTTTTGTATTTTGAAACTTTGCTCTTCAAATTGGCCTTACCCTTAATTAACAATATCTGAGTTAACAGTGATACCCATAGTGGCTTAGATTCTATCATTCTGACTCATTTACAATGTAGTTATAATTTTTTAAATGGTGAGAGCATGTGACTGGACTAGATCAAGCTGAAGCAAAAAACAGAAAATGTGAGATACAAAATTCTAATTACATCTTGAATTCAAAAAAATTTTTCCCTCAAATTCTTTATGTTCACATAAAAAATGAAATCCAGTAACACTTCTACAAATCAGTGGTCTAGCGCTGGAACAGAGTAGAGAATGAGCAAGTACAAAATGAAGGCAAATGAAAGAGCAAAACTGGTAAAACTGATAATTACTGAAGACCTCTTACTATTTGCCAGGCACGCTACTTAACACTTGGGTAACAAAGGCAATAAGATATGGAGCCTGCCCTTAATAAGCTCATGGTATCAAGCAATTAAATAACATTAACTAAATTAGACATGCATAGGGAGTACGGGAGTATATGGAAGGGGGACTAATAATGTCTAGGTTGGCAGGGAAACCTTTAGAGAGAAAGCAATTCTTAAGCATGGTTTGAAGGAAGAAAAGGTGATGGAGCAGGAGGGGAACATCGCATTCTGGGCATGGGAAAAAGCGTGTGCTAACCACCATGAAGGCACAAAAGAGCAGAGTATGCTACATGCAGTTCAGTATTTCTACAGTGTAAAATGAGAAGAATAAATAAGGTTCAGTGTCAGAGGACCCCAAAACAAACCCGAGTTTGATGATTTACATTCACGGGTATAGTCACACTCATGGCTGTGATTACAGTACAGGACTCAAAGCACATACCACAAAGGAAGAAGGCACATGGGGTGAAGTCTGCCAGAAACCAGAAACAGGGACAAAGTTTCCAAGAGCCCTCTCACACAGGACACGCTTAATACCTCCAGACACCTGTGACAACTTGTGTGAAATGTTGTCCTTATACAAGACAGGCCGAATACCTCCAGCAACCTGTGACAACTTGTATGAAATGTTATCTACTAGGAAAGCTCATGAGAGACTTAGTACCCAGGTTTTTTATCGGCAACTGATCATACAGGTACCATCTTCCTGTCACATGTCAAAATTCCAGATTCCCAGAAGGAAAGCAGGTGTTCAGCATAAACCACATTGTTTGCGTGGTTAGGCCACAGCTTAGGCCAGTGAGTCATTCTTATTAGGGAATGGGGGGATCCCTCCAGAAATCCAAGTTCCCAGATGCCAGCCAAGGACCAACTTGTCTTTTTTTTTTTGAGGCGAAGTCTCGCTCTGTCGCCTGGACTGGAGTGCAGTGGCCGCATCTCAGCTCACTGCAAGCTGTGCCTTCCAGGTTCACGCCATTCTCCTGCCTCAGCCTCCCAAGTAGCTGGGACCACAGGCGCCCGCCACCTCGCCCGGCTAGTGTTTGTATTTTTAGTAGAGATGGGGTTTCACCGTGTTAGCCAGGATGGTCTCAATCTCCTGACCTCGTGATCCACCCGTCTCGGCCTCCCAAAGTGCTGGGATTATAGGCTTGAGCCACCGCGCCTGGCCCAACTTGCCTTTTTAAGCATGTTAGCCTCAAGTCTCCTATGTTAACAGTTTTCTGCATGGGTTCTCTGTACATTCACTCTCAGTTGTGGTGGGTCAACTACAGTTATGGGCAATACAACCCTTTTTGATAACTGAATAATAAGAAAAGAGAAGTCATCTTCACCTAAATGTTCCTTAAGAGAGAATCTGATATTGGAGGAAGACGATTCTGGAAGGAGGCTGGTTTCAGCTTAGGTTCAGACATGAGGTAGACAGGCAAGAGAAGAAGAAAGAGCAAGTGATACACAAGTTACTCTGATAAAAAAAAAAAAAAAGAAGGGTAGAAATAAGGCTGCAATAGGGTGGTGAATATGTTCACATATCAGAAATTTCATGTCATCTGTCTTATGGCAATCATATTTTAAAGAAAGACTTTAAGAAATTTAAGTAGCTTAAGGCAGGTGCTAGAAAATTAAATTTTAATCAGGTGAAGGGATAATGACGAGTGATGAGGTAAAAATGACATTGGTGAAAGATGCCTTGATTCTAGCACTTATAACTTAATAGAGAGGAATAAAGGCTAAAGGCAGGACATATGCGATTTATTCCAATAAGAAAGAAGGTGGTTAAGGTGAAAATGAATGTAGAAATGAAAAATAATACCAAAAGATAGCTAGGAAAGAGAGTACAGAAGAAGCAGTTACCACAAAACACTTTTCTGTAAAACTCTGAACATGTGATACAGGCAACCAGAATTGCTAAGCATGCACATGCCTCATGTAACTAATGCTGTGCAAACTGGTTCTGGAACAGTGACCTGGCACACAGAATACTACAGTCAGAGTCTTGAGAAATAATGTGTCATTAATTTTTGTCTCTGGCTACATAAACATATAGTAGTAAGTTTAGAAAGAAATAGCATTCTAACAGGAAGTTTTATTTGAATTTTAAATTAAGTTTAGGTCTTAAATATTTTTCCCAGCTAGTCGTGTCACAAAAGGAAAGTACACTGAGGCAGATCTCAATTCATATCCTATCTCTTCTTAATAGCGTTGTGGCTCTGAGGAAATCATCAAGGTTTATGTAACCTATTTTACCATCTATAAAATAAAAATAACTTTAATCTCCAAGTCATAAGTATTAAGGTATATATGAGAAAGCTCTTTGTAAACTGTAAAGTACCATTCGTGAAATATATAACAACCATCATTACTAAATGCCTACATGATGGTATTTAGATGTCTGGGGTTTGACAGATCTGGAACGTGAGTTCGAGGCCAGAGTCTTACCGGTTGCATGTGCTTGAGCACATCCCCTCTTCAGATGAGTCAGAAATCAAACCAATAATGGTCATAAGAGTTACATTTTTAAAAGATGCAAAACAGTACTGTATATAGTAATAACTAACTTTTATCATCATGTGTTAGAACATGGCATGGTACTCAACACTTTATCTGACTTAATCCTCAAAGGAACATTTTAAGATGGATCATATCTTCTGTCAGATGAGGAGCCTGAGGCATAGCTTTTGGGGCCCAAAGTAATAACAGCTAATAAGCAAAGAGCTCAGTGTAAGGCCAAGGTCTATCAGATACTTTGCTTTTTCTACTCTGCAATTCTGTCTGTCATATATTACTATTAGCAAGCTGAATACTTAATTGAGGAAGAAACAAACAAAATAAAACATAAATCATTTTCTCAGAAAACTAACTACGAGAGAATATGTACTTTCAACTAGTTTAGCCTTCCTGAAGAGCACACCTATTAGATTGTCTCATGAAGAGACAGTTCAAGAACAAAAACAGTGTTTCTATTATGGCTTACATGAAGTAGCAATGTCTCATATCAATTCAGTAAGCTATATCCCATATCAAGAACTATCAGGTATGTTACTCTTTGAACCATGACTTCAAGAATGATTACAAGACAGCAGTCATCAAAATGAAGGAAATCAGCCGAGTGCGGTAGCTCACGCCTGTAATTCCAGCACTTTGTGAGGCTGAGGCAGGAGGATCACTTGAGGTCAGGAGTTCGAGACCAGCCTCGCCAACATGGTGAAACCCTGCTTGTACTAAAACTACAAAAATTAGCCAGGTATATTGGCATGCACCTGTAGTCCCAGCTACTCAGGAGGCTGAGGCAGGAGAGTTGTTTGAACCTGGGAGGCGGAGGTTGCAATGAGCCGAGACTGCGCCACTGCACTGCACTCTAGCCTGAGAGACAGAGCAAGACTCTGTCTCAAAAAAAAAGAAGCAAATCATTGCTCTACAATATAGGTCACACTGGACTATTACAGAAATCTCATCAATTTACAATGCAATGATAAATTAAATTTTTACTCACCATTTGCAGTTTTTTCTTATCCCTAATTGCATTACTGTGGACAGCTTCAATTGCCATATGGTGCTTCCAAGCTAATTCTTCTAAAGTCTTAGAATGGGCCTCGTTTAATTGAGTCACTTCCTCTTCCAATCTATTTTGCAGGTTTTTAAGTTCCCTTTCATAATATTCTTGTTGAGTTCTCTTTGCTTCACTTACTTTCTAAAATTAAAACAGACAAAGATCAATAACTGGCACCTGCTTTTTTCATTACTGCTATTAGGGTAATTTGAATACCCTATAAATATGGAAGATTGAATAAACTGAGTGCTATGGGATCTAGACTATGAAACAAGAGAATAAATCATTAATGTTCTCAGAAAGTGACAGGTGAGCCCACACAAAATCAAAAATTTTAAAGCAAGAGATAAAATAGACTATTATTATATTAGACTAAATGTGAGTTAATACATCTGCAAGCTTAAGAGTAAAGGGCTTCCTTTTATGTCAAAATAGTACACAAAATGGCTTACCAGTTAACCCACTCAAAGGATATCACTCAATACAATTTTGAATGCCAATCAAGTACCTTTTAGGCATTCACAGTTCTAATAATGAAAAAAAGTCAAAAGACTGTGGCAATACAGTTTTATAAGTTCTATGAAAAAGGGATGCTGACACAGGTTTGCATTTTTTTGTCCCCACCAAATCTCATGTTGACATGTGACCTCCAATGTTGGAGGTGTGACTAGTGGGAGGTGTCTGGATCACGGGGGTGAATCCCATGTGAATAGCTTGGTGCTGTCCTTGCAATGATAAGTGAGCTCTCACTCTGAGTTCACGTGAGATCTGGTTGTTTAAAGGAGGCTGGCACCTCCTTCCTCTTTCTGCTCCCTTTCTTGTCCTATGACATGCTGGCTCCCCTTCTCCTTCCACCCTGATTGTAAGCTACCTGAGGCCTCACCAGAAGCAGATGCCAGTACTACATTTCATGCATGGCCTGCAGAACTGCAAGCCAAATATCCCTCTTCTCTTTATGAATTACCCAGTCTCAGGTATTCCCTTACAGCAATGCAAAACGAACTAATGCAGATGTATATCCTGTGTTATAAGAGTATATTAGAAGGGTGCCTAACTTGGATGGGGTGGGAAAGTGTGTGTGTGTGTGTGTGTGTGTGTGTGTGTGCATGTGTCAGAGAGAGAGAGACAAAGACAGAGAGATACCAGGGAAGGCTTTTCAGAAGAGAAAGCGTCTGAGCTGGTGATGACATTCTCTCATTTAACTCTTACAACAAGCCCAGAGGAAATTAATGATAAGAAAATGTCAAGCCTAGGTCTGGTGTCAAAAGCCTACATTCATAACCATTTCTATTGTTGTGCAGCACTGGAAAGATGACAAGTAGCTAACCAGATGGGAAAGTTTAGGAAGACAGAAAGTCAGTGCAGCTAAGCAGTCTGGATAGAACACAGGACATAAGGTGAAAAAGTGGTGACAGACGGGGCTCAGAAGTAGGCAGGAATAAAATAATAAGAAGGGATCTTTTACACTAAGAACTCTGATTTTCTTCTGAAGGGACTGATAAATCACTGAAGTTTAAGTAAATGATATACTTTTAAAAACAATCATCTTGGAAGCAGGCTGGTGAGCCAACTGAAATCAGAGAGACTGCTGCTAGACAGTTGTCCAGGCAAGCAATAACACGTGCCTGAACCTCAGATCTATAAATAGGTATGAGCAGGGGAGGTTGGAATAAAAATATATTAAGGGAGTAGAACCAACAGAACTCTGTAACAGATAAAGGGATTGAGAAAACAGTAATTAAGTATGATTTTCAGGTTTTTTACTTAGCAACTAGATAGACGGTGGTGCTACTGGTTGAAATAAGGAGTAAAAGAAACTTAGTACTTTTGAAAGGAGAAAGTTCTAGGCATGGTAACTTGATGTTTGTGAAAAACATAAATGGAGATATCTAGTGGAAAGGATAAAAGGACTTAAATTCAGAGAAAATGTCTGGCCTGGACCTAAAGATTTAGAAGCTATCCCTGAATAAGTGACAGTTGATGTTACTGGAATGAATGAGTACACAGAATGAGATGAAAATACTGGAAACATCAATGGCAAGGGAACAGATGGAGGAGGCAAATTCACAAAGAAGACTGCAAGGCCAAGGGAGGTAGGAGAAAAATGTGAAAGAATGTGAAATACCAAGAGATGAGAGATTGTAAATCAGTGGTTAGTAAGTACCATGGTAAGATATGATCCACCAAGTCCACCAATCAGGATGTCACTGAGGGCTGAGGCAAAAGCAAATTCTGTGCACTGATGGTCAGAGAGGACTACACCAGGTTAAGGAATTAATGGAAGTAAGTAAAGAGCAAAGAGAATAGATATTTTCAAAGTACTTAGACGTTGAGGGAAAGAGAAAGAAAAGGATGTCCAAAAACTCCCACTTGGTATTGTGGGCATCTGAAAAACTGTAATATATATTCAGCAATTACTCTATAAATGATGTCTCACTTGTTAAACTAGAAATTCAATATGTTGGTATACATTTTCAGAGCTTGAAGCTTGTCATATTTTCAGTTCTACAGAAATTTCCTATGTGTATATGCAGTAATATATTTCATTAATAGAAAACAAATACGATTAACTATAAGTATACACTCCACTGAAATAAGAGTTTATTCAATTTCTGGCTTGAAATAGGTTGAAATGTATTAAGTTTTTATATTATATAGATTGTTATCCACATATTTTGAACATACACACAGTATAGGATAGTCTAGCTGTATACCCATTTCCTCAAAATTAGAACCAAAAATAACCACTAAAGTAGGAAATAGCAAGGAATACTCCAAATACTTCAAATCTGAAAAAGAGGAAAACTGAACTCTTTTGGGAGGGAATGGAGTGTCCATTACTTTTTACCTTCTCCAGTTCTAGAATCTGTTGCTTCTGCTCTTCATCCAGACTTTGGGTTCTGCTTTGCAAAAAAGCTCTTTCCTCTTCAAGTTGAGATAATCTCTCATTGGCTCTCGATTTTTCTGATTCTAAATCTTTAATTGTAACTTCTTGGGTCATTTGAGTTGCTTGAAGCATTCCAATATGACCTATCCCCCGAAAAAGAAAATCCCTTCAATTTAAAAATCAGTTGTACTATGAGATAAACAGTTTATATTTAATAACACAACTGTACTTTAGACTTAAGTAAAATAAACGGTCTAAATGTACAAATTTTCCTTTTGTTTCTTCACTATATAAAATGGAAATATTTACATGAAAATACTTATTAGCACATTAGAATAAATTAAAATGCCATTTTCACATGATTAATGTTGCTTCTTGCACCTCACACCATTTTCCTGCTTTTTTTTGAAGACTGCAAGCTAAACAGGTTAAAGTAGGCACAATTCCTTGGGGCTTCATAAGAAAGTCTCCTGGGAATAAAAGAAGGAGGGAGAGGATGCACTGACACTGTGGGGTCAAAATGCGTGATTTGTTCTTTTCTAATCGCTTTATTTTTAAATTCTAACATAAAGTGGAAGAAATCTGTACGTAGGAAACAAAGATGGCAGAGAGCAGTTTGGTTGAAACTGAATTTGTTTCAGGCAAGAGGCTGGATAAAGACCTAAAGTGGAGCCTGTAATCCCAGCTACTTGGGAGGCTGAGGTAGGAGGACTGTTTGAGCCCAGGAGTTCAAGGTTGCAGTGAGCTATGACTGCACCTGTAACAGTCACTGCACTATGGCCTGCAACATGGCGAGACCTCGTCTCCAAATAAAAACAACCAACCAACCAACAAGGTGGTATAAGACATAGATAAAGACAGCAAGGTTATGAAAGAATCTTTTAAATGACAGCAAAAAGCAGGGAAGGTGGAGAAAAATGAGGAGCGAGACAGAGAGATGAAGAGTGAGTGAAGAAAAGGGTCTCATAGGAAGGATAGTTTAAGGCAGAGGTTCTCAAAGTACCCAGGACCAGCATCACCTGCATCACCTGGGAACTCTGGTTAGAAATGTGAACCACCCCAGGCCTACTGAATCAGAAACTCTGACGGTGGGGCCCAGCATCTGTAGTTTCACAAACCCTTCAGGTCATTCCAACGTGCACTAAAGGTTATTAAAAGCAATTGTTTTAGAGGAAGGAAAATCTGAGATTCATTGATAAGCCAATCAAAATGAAACGAGATCCTCAAAGAACCAGCTCAAACAGCCTTCCTGGGCACACTAAACACTGAGACAAAATATAACTTCAGAACTGACACAAGTCACCCACCTCCTCCAGTAATGGCTGTGAAACAGCATACCAGCCACTTGAGAAACACGCAAGTATATAAAAATGAACCTTAGTAACAAGCCCTAAGAAATGAACTGCTATAATTTACATGTAGTTCAATTAATTTAAACACTTTAAAATGTATATTTTTTCAGTGAGGCCTCATTTTTAAAAAAGTTAGCCCGTGGCATACCTAGAGTCCCAGCTACTGGGGAGGCTAAGGCGAGAGGACTACTTAAGCCCAGGAGTTTGAGGCTGCAGTCAGCTATGATCATGCTACTGCACTCTAGCCTGAGCAACAGAGCAAGATCCCATCTCTAAAAACTAAACAAATGCTGGCATGGTGGCTCACACCTGAAATCTCAGAACTTTGGGAGGCCAAGGCGGGACGACTGCTAGAGCCCAGGAGTTTGAGACCACTCTAGGCAACATGGCAAGACCCTGTCTTTATAAAAAATTAAAAAATTAGCCAGCCAAGGTGGCGCATGTCTGTGGTCCCAGCTACTCAGGAAGCTGAAGTAGGAGGATCACTGGAGCCCAGGAGGTCCAGGCTACAGTGAGTTGTTTTCATGCCAATGCACTCCAGCCTAGGTGACAGAACAAGACTTTGTCTCAAAAAAATAAATAAAATAAATATATAGATATATATATATTATTTTTTTGGGGACGGAGTCTCGCTCTGTCGCCCAGGCTGGAGTGTGGTGGTGTGATCTCCGCTCACTGCAAGCTCTGCCGCCTCCCGGGTTCACGCTATTCTCCTGCCTCAGTCTCCCGAGTCGCTGGGACTACAGGCGCCTGCCACAACGCCTGGCTAATTTTTTTGTATTTTTAGTAGAGACGCGGTTTCACCGTGTTAGCCAGGATGGTCTCGATCTCCTGACCTCGTGATCCGCCGGCCTTGGCCTCCCAAACTGCTGGGATTACAGGTGTGAGCCACTGCGCCCAGACAACAAAATGTATGTTTTTAAAGGACAACACCTCTTGAAAAGGGTGCTTCATTTTTCTTTCTTTTCTTTTCTTTCTTTTTTTTTTTTCATATAGTCTTGCTCTGTTGCTCAGGCTGAAGTGCACTGGCACAATCTCGGTTCACTGCAACCTCTGCCACCAGGTTCAAGTTATTCTCATGCCTCAGCCTCTTAAGTAGCTGGAATTACAAGCATGCACCACCATGCCCAGCTAATTTTTGTTATTTTTAGTAGAGGTGGGGTTTTGCCATGTTGGCCAGGCTGGTCTCGAACTTCTGGCCGCAAGTGATCTGCCCACCTTGGCCTCCCAAAGCACTGGGATTACAGGTATAAGCCACCATGCCCAGCCCGTTTTTCTTTCAGTGACTAATTTATTGGTATTTTACCTGCTAACTCTCAAGTTTTCTATAAAAATATATTCCTAAAAATAAAAAAAGTTATTTGTGTATCTTATAAGTAATTAGTAAGATATTGAGTCCTTTAACATATTTACAGTTTAAGTAGTTTTAAAATATTAGAAGAAAAAACAAATGCTACCTTAAATTAACATTTAAGTGTTGGGGCCGGACATGGTGGCTCATGCCTGTAATCCCAGCACTTTGGGAGGCTGAGGCCAGGGGGAATGCCTGAGCTCAGGAGTTCAACACCAGACTGGGCAACACAGCGAAACTCCATCTCTACTAAAAATACAAAAAAATTAGCCAGGCGTGGCGGCAGGCGCCTGTAGTCCCAGCTACTTAAGGCTGAGGCAGGAGACCTGCTTGAACCCAGGAGACAGAGGTTGCAGTGAGCCGAGATTGTGCCACTGCACTCCAGTCCAGGCGACAGAACAAGACTCTGTCGCAAAAAAAAAAAAAAAAAAGTGTTGTGTTGGTTTTAGCTAAGCATTGCATCAAAAACTGTGGTCAGACATACTAGCTTTGAGGACAAGATCTGAAGCTTGCTGTTGTAAACGTTCTCTGGCAGCTGCTAGCTCACTTTCCACTTCTTTGTGCTTGCTTAATAGGGCCATTTCTCCCTCCTTGGCATCATCAAGCTGTTTTTGAAGACCCTAAGAAAGATTAAATAGCCATTATTAAAATGTAGGAATAATACTAAGCTAAATAATTCATTTAAATTATAAGGGTCAGCTTTCTCCTATCAGAAGTCATACTTAAGTATATACCAATTTTTAAATCTGTAAGTATTGGTGACTTACAACTTGATATTTTCATAAGCCACATGACCCAATCAGGAAAGGCTATTCTACACTTTCTAATCCATTCTAATGTTGCACAGATATTAAAAACATGGCTACAAAATTTTCTAAGCCAACAAAACAAAACTTGTGGACTTCCGGCATTTTTGCCCCCAGACTTGTGCAATACCCCTATTAAATTCAGGTTTGGAAAGTAACCTGAATTACTTTCTAATTGAGCTGAGGACATGCAACTTTGTGCAGAAGCTCAGCATGTCCAACGCATAGTGACCACATCTAGAGAAGTCGAAGAGATTAGAAGGAAATCTGAAGAAAAATTACAGAGCTTTGGACAGCTTCAGGTACAGTTTGAAAAATTTCTCAATCACTGTCTAAGTATCAGCTAGCAGACAAACCATTATTAGAGAAAGAAAAAGAAAAAAATGTATTTAAACTTTAAGCCCAACATTAAAACCCTTTTGTAAATAATTAGCAATATTTTCCCCCAGAAACGGTATTATCTCGCTAAGTGCACTCACCCAGGCTGGTTTCTAACACCTGGCCTGACGCGATCCTCCTGCCTGGACCCCTCAAAGTGCTGGGATTACAGGTGTGTACCACTGTGCCCAGTCAATAATTAACAAGGTTTTAAGCTTGTCTTTTTGGGCCCCTAATATCTGAAATTCTGAAATAACTACTACAGGGTAATAAAAATTATCCTGTCATTAATTTTTCTCACAGAGAAAAAGCAGGAAAGTTAAAAAAAAAAAAAAAAGTCGAAGTGGTGTGAAGCCGCTGATTCTAAGTGGGCCAGACTGCTCTCCAGCCTACAAAATACATATATTTAAAAGAAAAAAAATCCATGTGTTGAATATAATATCCTTTACTTACCTGAACATTGTTCTCTGCTGTGGCAAGTGCCGTCTGAAGCTTTTGGCATTTGTCAAGAAGACTTCCAGCTTCATCCTGTACCATCTGTAACTCTGTCTTTAATTTTCCTATGGTTTTTCGTAAAATTGCTTCTTGTCCCTGAAATTCTTTTCTAAGATCAGCTTCCTTTTCTTTGCTGGCCTGGAGGCTTTCTGCTGTAAAAAGCTGTGACCTTTTCAAAGTATCAAGCTCACGTTCATAAAAGGACTGAGCTTTATTCAACTTGCCTTCATAATCCTCAATTAGTTTCTTCTGTTCAAGTTTTAGCTCCTCAAGTGTTTCGTTTAAGGACTCCACCTCCATTCTGTGTAGTTCCTCTGCCTTCTCCTGCCCTTTATTTACTGAGGCACTGTGATCCTGCTGTGACTTCAATAGCTCTTGTATCTCCCGTCTGTGTGCAGTTCGCAGGTCTTCCAATGCCAATCGTTTGTCTTTTTCAAACTGTACCTGAAGCTGTCCAAAGCTCCGTAATTTTTCTTCAAATTTCCTTCTAATCTCTTCGACTTCTCTAGACATGGTCACTATGCGTTGGACATGCTGGGCTTCTGCACAAAGTTGCATGTCCTCAACTCTGTGCTTATAAGCTTCAAATTCTGTCAAAGCCTGCTGCTTCATTTTTATGTGATCTTCTAACGATGCTTCTAAAACTTGAATCTTTCTTCTAAGGTCTAGCTCCTCTGTTACTTTGCTTTTATACTGCAATATTTTTTCTCTTGTTTCTGCAAGAATTTGTTGAATTTCTTCTTCATGAGCATCTTTGAGGGCTTGAATGGCAGATTCATGCTCATCATTTTTAGTGTTTAAAGCATATATTACCTGCATGGTTTTGAATAAGAAGGGAGAAGAATTGTGAATCCATATTATTTTCTAACTTGAAGTTAATTGTTTCATTTGGATTGATACTTTTCTATGCAACACAATATTGGCCACGGCTAATGTTAAATACAGAAACTTGACGCAATTGTTTCTGTACTCACAGAATTGATTTGCTTAGCAAATTTCTATCTTAGCACGATCTTAAGATTTGTATTTAAAGACTTTTTAGTTATAATTTTAAAGCATTCAATTTAAGACTGTTTTTTACTACAAATGAAACAGCGAAGAAGAAATGGACAAAGGAGGCAATTGGCCTAAGAGAAAGGAGTTCTCATATGTCCCAATCTAGCTTACCAGGGACTGTGAAGGGGTGTTCAGGAGAAAAAGCCTCATAGGAAGACTCTGCCCTGTGTTGGTGTCCTAGAGATACGAGAGGCTTCACATGAGGAGAAGCCCTAGGCCCTAAGTCTTCCCAAAAGCCTTTTATCTTTGTAATGGCCTGTTTAAATATTTTAAATTTTAAAATTTCCTTTCCCAATTCCCCTACAGTTTGCTTTTAAAGTTGATCCTCTTCTTTCTTCAAGTTTCTAGCGATCTCTTTATAAAACTCAATTTGTACTTTTTCTCTTCATAATTCAAATGCCATAGTTTTTACTCATTGGCTAATTCTCTCTCTGCCTCCAAGCAACCCAATTCTTTAAGCCAGTGTTTTGAGTACAGGTCTTTATCTTCATTTTAGTTTCTAGGTTTTAATGATTTCACTGAGATGTCCCAACCTTAATTTCAAATGACAACCTATTCCCTGTACAGTAACACTCTCCTTCCTTCCCTCTGTTCCTTGGATGCCCTCCATCATACCACTGTGGTCACACGGTGAAATATTCATGACTGTTATTTAAGGTTTAGAGATGTGTCCACTTTCTTTCCCCTGAAGTGAAAAGAAGTAAACACTATACAATCAAAAAATCCAGCAGCTAAAAATCAGTGTCTGGAGATTTTCTCATTTTAATGTGATATTACTCTGACTTTAGAAATGAATTCCAGCATCAGACACCAGAAACTGCAGTTATGATGGAAAAGTGTTGCCATTTTTTGTAGAGAAATTATTCATCCAGCCTGAGGTAACTGTGGCAGACTGGCTGGTTCTCCAAATACCACAGTAACTCCAGATCCTACTTGCTGTCACTCTCTGGGACTGCAGTTGTGCTTGCAGAAGAAACAAGAAGCCTGCCTGCCTCACCACAGGGGCATCATGCGCTTTCTCCACACAGGGCTTTGTCTTCCAGATCCAGTGGCCCTGTCCATATACTCGCGTGCTCTGCCATCATACCGAAGGTAAAAATATTGAGAGATGGCAGGAACCCATCTGTCTTGCCATGCTATCCCTTTTTGCAAAGTCTACCGGAAAAAAATATGAACAGGAGTACCTATTCACATTCTGTTTTTTAAAAATCTCTAATTTCAAATTCCAAATTATGTCCCCAATAAGCTAACACAGATCCCAAGGAGGACTCCCTTCATTTACACACTTACACGTAAAGGTAGCCTATAAGCCAAGAAAGCTTCCTATTCCCATCCCCTTGGGTTATATCCACCCACCAAGTCAAATGGTCATAAAAGACTGAAAGGATCTGTGATATAACAAGGGTACCAAAAATAAAATTCTAAGCCCCCCAACCGATTAAGTGGACCCGCCTCTTAGCCAAGTGGACCCCAAAGAAAACTGAAAAACTAGTTTGGGCCATGACTGAAAGGGAGGGGTCAGACATGCCTCATTATGGATTGGATATGCTGGGCTTTTCTGCACTCTACACTTTGGAGTTTAGACACAACTGACTGATGTTAACATTAAAACAGAGACCATAAGACTGACAAAACAGACTCTTCATAGCAATAAAATACCAAATTCCAAACAACATCATGTGATGCTATACCAAGAGTTAGGTTGGAGTTTGGTATTTTACTGCAGGCCTTGAAGAAAATCAAAGTATTTTACCCTAAAATTTTTTTGTTTGACATTCCATATTCTGAAATGGCCCCGTAAAGCTGCCTCCTGTAAACTAAATTTGAGTTCTGTAGGGAATCTCCTTCCCATACTAGGTCTTCTCCAGAGAGCATGACACCTTTTACGGTCTGATAAGAGACATTTACCACGTATTCTCTCTGAGGCCTGCTACCTAGAGGTTTCATCTACATGACAAGAACCTTGGCTTCCACAACCCCCTTACCTAACTAAACTCAAGCATTTCTTTATGTTGAATTCAACTCTTTAGTCAGGGCTTACCTCTTTCAACAAATTGCCAATCAGGAAATCTTTGAATCCACCTATGACCTAAAACCTCTCTCACGCCCACCTAGAGATGTCCCACTTTCCAGGCTGAACATTATATATACTGATTAATGTCTTTGCCTGTAACTTCTGTCTCCCTACAATGTATAAAACCAAGTTGTAACCTTGGGCACATGTTCTCAAGACTCCCTGAGGCTGTGTCACAGACCATCGTCCTTAAGTTTGGCAAAATAAACCACTAAATTGATTGAGACCTGTCTCACATACTTTTTGGTTTACATAAGAAATATATATTTGTTCTCTGCCCCCAGTTCCTGACATAGAGCTCCTAAGACTTTTGTAATTTCCTGTGCAATAGGATCATGGGACACAGTGAAATATAGCTGGGACCCCACCTCTCCTTTTAGAGACCTGCAAACCCCCAAACATGGAAATAAAGGAAAATCCCAAAGTTCCTTTAAGAAAAATTCCAGGAGGATGGTTCCAGATAGCCGAATAGTAACAGCTCTAGTCTACAGCTCTGAGCGTGAGCGATGCAGAAGACAGGTGACTTCTGCATTTCCAACTGAGGTACCGGGTTCATCTCACTGGGGCGTGTCAGACAGTGGGTGCAGGACAGTGGGTGCAGCCCACCGAGCGAGAGCCGAAGCAGGGCGGGCATCACCTCACCCGGGAAGCGCAAGGGGTCAGGGAATTCCCTTTCCTAGCCAAGGGAAGCTATGGCAGACGGCACCTGGAAAATTGGGTCACTCCCACCCTAATACTGCGCTTTTCCAATGGTCTTAGCAAACAGCACACCAGATTATATCCCATGCCTGGCTCAGAGGGTCCCACGCCCACAGAGCCTCACTCATTGCTAGCACAGCAGTCTGAGATCAAACTGCAAGGCGGCAGGGAGGCTGAGGAGGGGTGCCCGCCATTGCTGAGGCTTGAGCAGGCAAAAAAAGCAGCCGAGAAGCTCGAACTGGGTGGAGCCCACCACAGCTCAAGGAGGCCTGCCTGCCTCTGTAGACTCCTCCTCTGGGAGCAGAGCATAGCCAAACAAAAGGCAGCAGAAACCTCTGCAGACTTAAATGTCCCTGTCTGATGGCTTTGAAGAAAGCAGTAGTTCTCCCAGCACAGAGTTTGAGATCTGAGAACAGACAGACTGCCTCCTCAAGTGGGTCCCTGACCTCCGAGTAGCCTAACTGGGAGGCACCCCCGAGTAGGGGCAGACTGACACCTCACAGGGCTGGGTACCCCTCTGAGACGAAGCTTCCAGAGGAACAATCAGGCAGGAATATTTGCTGTTCACCAATATTCACTGTTCTGCAGCCTCTGCTGCTGATACCCAGCCAAACAGTGTCTGGAGTAGACCTCTAGCAAACTCCAATAGACCTGCAGCTGAGGGTCCTGACTCTTTGAAGGAAAGCTAACAAACAGAAAGGACATCCACACCAAAACCCCATCTGTATGTCACCATCAGCAAAGACCAAAGATAGATAAAACCACAAAGGTGGGGAAAAGACAGAGCAGAAAAGCTGAAAATTCTAAAAATCAGAGCGCCTCTCCCCGTCCAAAGGAAAGCAGCTCCTCGCCAGCAATGGAACAAAGCTGGATGGAGAATGACTTTGACGAGTTGAGAGAAGAAGGCTTCAGACGATCAAACTTCTCTGAGCTAAAGGAGGAAGTTCGAACCCATTGCAAAGAAGCTGAAAACCTTGAAAAAAGATTAGACGAATGGCTAAATAGAATAACCAGTGTAGAGAAGTCCTTAAATGACCTGATGGAGTTGAGAACCATGGCACAAGAACTACATGATGAATGCACAAGCTTCAGTAGCCGATCTGATCAACTGGAAGAAAGGGAATCAGTGACTGAAGATGAAATGAATGAAATGAAGTGAGAAGAGAAGTTTAGAGAAAAAAGAGTAAAAAGAAATGAACAAAGCCTCCAAGAAATATGGGACTATGTGAAAAGAACAAATCTACGTCTGATTGGTGTACCTGAAAGTGATGGGGAGAATGGGAACCAAGTTGGAAAACATTTTGCAGGATGTTATCCAGGAGAACTTCCCCAACATAGCAAGGCAGGCCAACATTCAAATTCAAGAAATACAGAGAACACCACAAAGATACTCCTCGAGAAGAGCAACTCCAAGACACATCAGATTCACCAAAGTTGAAATGAAGGAAAAAATGTTAAGGGCAGCCAGAGAGAAAGGTCAGGTTATCCACAAAGGGAAGCCCATCAGACTAACAGCAGATCTCTTGGCAGAAACTCTACAAGCCAGAAGAGAGTGG
>NW_012110920.1:1854848-1855166 GCF_000951035.1 Colobus angolensis palliatus | reverse complement strand
AAACCAAATCCAGCAGCACATCAAAAAGCTTATCCACCACGATCAAGTGGGCTTCATCCCTGGGATGCAAGGCTGGTTCAACATTCGCAAATCAAAAATCCAGCATATAAACAGAACCAAAGACAAGAACCACATGATTATCTCAATAGATGCAGAAAAGGTGTTTGACAAAATTCAACGGCCTTTCATGCTAAAAATGCTCAATAAATTAGGTACTGATGGGACGTACCTCAAAATAGTAAGAGCTATTTATGACAAACCCACAGCCAATATCATACTGAATGGGCCAAAACTGGAAGCATTCCCTTTGAAAACTGG
>NW_012110920.1:1845149-1852679 GCF_000951035.1 Colobus angolensis palliatus | reverse complement strand
AAATACCATTTGACCCAGCCATCCCATTACTGGGTTATAAATGGGATTTATAAAACCCAAAGGATTATAAATCATGCTGCTATAAAGACACATGCACATGTATGTTTATTGCAGCACTATTCACAATAGCAAAGACTTGGAAACGACGCAAATGTCCATCAATGATAGACTCGATTAAGAAAATGTGGCACATATACACCATGGAATACTATGTAGCCACAAAAACGGATGAGTTCATGTCCTTTTTAGGGACATGGATGCAGCTGGAAATCATCATTCTCAGCAAACTATCGCAAAGACAAAACCAAACACCGCATATTCTCACTCATAGGTGAGAACTGAATAATGAGAACACTTGGACACAGAAAGGGGAACATCACACAACAGAGCCTGTCATGGGGTTGGGGGAGCAGGGAGGGATAGCATTAGGAGATATACCTAATGTAAATGATGAGTTAATGAGTACAGGGATAGCAAGAGGAGAAACATACCTAATGTAAATGATGAATTAATGGGTGCAGCACACCAACGTGGCACATATATACATCTGTAACAAATCTGCACGTTGTGCACATGTACCCTAGAACTTAAAGTATAATAAAATAATGGCAAAAACCGCAATTACTTTTGCACCAAGCTGTTTAAAAAAAAAGAAAAAAAGAAAAGAAAAATTCTAGTAGCTAGCCCCAGAGGGTAATTCAGCAACTTGTGAAATGAGAAGGTAATAGTATCCTAAGAACCATAGCCAAGGAAGTTAAAGCTCCAGAGATGTTTGCTTTTCCTATAGAAACTAAAGCTAACATCCTAACACACATCCTTGAGTTGTCTTTTAGAGGCTTGAACCCCCACTGAATGGATCTGCTGGCATACAGACTCCAGATAAGAGGGAAATGAAGACTAAAGTTTAGTTATTACCCCTTGTTTTATTAATAAGTTTCTTTCTGAGGAACTCAGAGAAAGTCATTCCCTCTAGCAAGTTGACATTTTTCTATTGAACCAAAATGTTTTAAATAAAGCTTCCCTTCCTTAATCAATTGCAAATCCAAAGAGTTCTGAATCTACCTACCACCTGTGAGTGCCCGCCACTTCAAATGTCCTGCCCTTTTAAGCTGAAGCCAATGTGTAACCTCCTTGTATTGACTTATGATTCAGCCTGTAGCTTCTGCTTTCTTGAAACTTACCCCTGCCTTTAAAAATCCTTGCCTGCAAGCCATTGGGGAGGCTGGATTTGAGCATTTAGCTGCTGGTTCCCCCTGCTTAGCGCTCTGCAATAGGCAACTTTCTGTCACTGCAAAAACTCTGAGGCATGCTTTCACTATGCCAGGCAAGCAGACTCCAGTTCAGTTCTATAACAGCAGAGCTCCTAAATCCCTTGGAATCTCTTGGGTGATATGAGCATCTTTTGTTCTAATGATGTGACTCCTGGTGGGCTCTTGGGATGGCCTCAAGATGGGGGCTGGCTGCCAGAGGAACCCATCATGTGACTGACTATACAATTTGGAACTTCCAGCCCCATACAGGGACCTCTAGGGAGGAGACAAGGTCTGAGGGCTGAGTTGATCACCAACAATCAATGATTTAATCAACCACACCTACATAGTGAAGCCTTCATAAAAACACACAAGGCAAGTTTCCAGATTTCTGAACACACTGAGGTGCTGGGAGGGTGGCATGCCTGGAAAAGGCAAGGAAACTCCACATTCCTTCCCACAGACCCTGCCCTATCCATCTCTTCCATCTAACTAACTTCTTCTGTACCCTATAACTGGGGGTAAATGTGTTTTTCCGAGTTCTGAGAGCCATTCTAGCGAATTAATCCAACCCAAGGGAGGGTAGTATGAACCCCCTATTTATGTAAGTTTGCCAGAAGAACTTGCGATTGGCATCTGAATGAGGGCAGTCTTGTGGGATTAAGCCTTTAACCTGTGGGATCTGACGCTGTCTTCAGGCAGAGTGTGTCAGAAATGAACTGAATTATAGTGTACTCATTTGGTGTCCACTACAGAACTGGTTGTTGGGGGAGAAAAGCCACACACATTTTGGTGACCAGAGGTGAGGTATTACGTGTTCTATCCAGTGTAAGGGTAGGAAAAACTGTTTTTTCCTATCTCAAATAGGGACACTAAGGAAAAACAAGCCAACCAGCCAGAGAGAAGCCCATTTGCTAGAGTGCCTAGAGCAAAGCTGGTATAGGCCACAGGCTTCAGGCCTTTCCAGGGCTGGTCAGTCCTAGCCACAAGGAAGGAAAAAGGAATTCAAAGAGGTAAAATCCAAAGAGAGAACTAAGTCACATCATTAGCATTCTGCTCCAGGAAATGATCTTGGAAAGAACCAGTCCCTGCTGGAATTCATCTTTTGGGGATGAAACGAGGGAAGGAGGAAATATGTGAGTTTCTCCTTGTTGACAATTTATTGAAATAATCTTCTCTTTTTTCTAATATTTAATTTCCCTCGAAGCTTTGATGAATCAGTTCCAGTCCTGCCTCCTTTAATGAGTCTCCATAAGAGTCTATCTTTTCTTTATATCTAGAACCTCCATTGCCTTACCTCACTCACTCCTGGTTGTCAGTAAATATGTAATTAAATTTGGAGGAGTCTTGATAAGGTTGGAAAGATATATGAGGATATTAGAGAACCTAAAAAGAAGCTGAAGATATAAAAGCACTGTAGCAATCAAAAAGGTGAAATTTAAAAAGAAAAATGTACAAATTAAAGCATTAAGTTAGAATAGGATTTAAGTAAACAAAACTAATAAATAAAACAAATAATTTTAAAAGTATTACAGTGAGGAGCTTTTATGTCACTTGATAATCTAATGATATTCTAAGGCAGGAGTCAGCAAACTACAACGTGTAGGTCAAATATGGCTGCTGCTTGTCTTTGTATTAATGAATAAAGTATGATTGCAGCACAGTTATGTCCACTTGTTTATGTATTGCCTATAGCTGCTTTCCTACTATGACATCAAAGTTGAGTAGTTGTGGAAAATACATTATTACCAACTCCTGTTCTAATCTATACATAGACAAGCCATCTCATCAGCCAAAATTGGCAGCCACAAATACAAAATAATAAAAGATCTAAATTTGCAGTAGCTTGGTTTACTCCCTATTAAATAGTACAGGGTTCTTTCCACTACCACTCATATACTGAGAAAACCAATTAAGTGATTCTGGAAGCATATTTTATAAAAGAACATATATTCATGCTGACCATATATTGGTATTTTCCAGGGAAAACAATGTTAAGTAAGTTTCTAAAAACTTAAAAAAGAAATAACAAAATGAAGCCAAACATAATAACAAATTAATACTGCTTTCATTAGTGATCACTTGAAATATATCACTACTAAATTATATTATTTTTAAGTAAGAGTGCTACATATGTATTTTCAAGTTGAGCTTAACTGGATATAGTATCCTCCAATTGTTCATTTTTCTATGTAATTATAAAGGTAACTATTTATTAGTATCTTTCTCTGAACACTATTTTTCAGATCAAGGTAATATAAAAATTCCCTGTATTATTTGAACACACAGAAGATACAACAAAGGTTTGACGCTAGACAAAATCACTTAATTTCTTCAAGCTTTGAGTTTCTCAAATATTAAATAAAGATCTTATTTAGTAGCAGTATTGATATAAGATCAACTGATCACTGAAATTTCTTTTTTTTTTTTTTTTTTTGAGACGGAGTCTCGCTCTGTCGCCCAGGCTGGAGTTCAGTGGCGCGATCTCGGCTCACTACAAGCTCCGCCTCCCGGGTTCCCGCCATTCTCCTGCCTCAGCCTCCAGAGTAGCTGGGACTACAGGCGTCCGCCACCTCGCCCGGCTAATTTTTTTTGTATTTTTAGTAGAGACGGGGTTTCACCGTGTTAGCCAGGATGGCCTCGATCTCCTGACCTCGTGATCCGCCCGTCTTGGCCTCCCAAAGTGCTGGGATTACAGGCTTGAGCCACCGCGCCCGGCCTGAAATTTCAAAAACTGATGTTATGTAACTATTTTTAAAAATATATGTAATGCACTAAAACATGGTAAGACTTCCTTATTAGTTGCATTATTTATTTATGGAGACAGTGAGACTAATTTTAAAAGGAACTTTAGTAAATGATCATAATCACTCATAAAATTGGCTATTTTTTTCCAAATAGAAAAAGAAATCTCTTAAAGTCTCTTTTCATAAAGTAAAAGACATTAAGAGACATTTGCAGTTTTTATGGAACTATGAACATTCATGGAATGGAATAGTACACGAATCATTTCAGCAATTTCATAGTTCCATTTCATGCCAATAATGCATAACTTAACTAAGTATTTCATGATGAATAAGCAATAGTGATTTTTACTTTTCCTATAAATCTTTTACTTTTAACTATGTATTTCATGATGAATAAGCAATAGTAATTTTTACTTTTCCTATGATAAATCAGATAATCTTTTCCACAGGTAAAATGAGAACAATTCTAGATTCTAGGTTTAAAATGATACTCAGGTAAAATAAGAAGTTTCTGAAATAACCCTCATTTATGCTTGCTCTGGACCAAATTGCCTTCCTGAATATGAAGCCCTAACCCCCAATCTGATGGTATTTGGAGATGGGGCCTTTGGGAGGTAATTAGGTTTAGATGAGACCATCAAAGTGGAGCCCTCATTCTGGGATTGGTGCTATTACATGAAGAGACACCAGAGAGACTGCTTCTGCTCCCTCTCTGCAGTGTGACGACACATCAAGAAGGTGGCCACCTGCAAGCCAGGAATACAGCACTCACTGTGGAACTGAGTTGGCTGGTACCAGGACTTCCCAGCTTCCAGACTGCAAGAAATAAATTTTTATTGTTTAAGCCACTCAGTCTAGGGTATTACATTATGGCAGCTCAAGCTGAATAATGTCTTGGCAATATGTAAATATGTTCCCACTAAAATCTAACTCATTAGTCATAAGGTAAATTCACTGAAAGAGTAATAAAGCACATTTGTAATAACGTACACTCACTAAAGTGATATGTATTAGCTTAGTAATGTAAAATATTTTAACTGGACCTTAATTGTTACATATTACACCAACAGGCTTAACACTGCTAAGGTAAGGGAATCACTGAATAAATAATGGTATATTCATACAAAGTAATAACATAAAACCATCAAAAGCACATTTCATTTAGAAGAGTATTTCACAATACAAGAAAAAGTGATATAAGGCAAGTATACAACTTACATTCAATAAGATCCAATTTTACAGGAGGAAAAAGTGAATACAGCTATGTAGATAGATATAGATATAGATATAGATATAGAGATAGAGATAGATATAGATATAGATATAGATATAGATATGTAAAGAAATAAACCAGGCCGGGCACGGTGGCTCACTCCTGTAATACCAACACTTTGGGAGGCCTAGGTGGGTGGATTACCTGAGATCAGGAGTTCAAGACCAGCCTGGCCAACATGGTGAAACCCCATCTCTACTAAAAATACAAAAATTAGCTGGACATGGTGGCACGTGCCTTTAATCCCACATACTTGGGAGGCTGAGGCAGGGGAATTGCTTGAATCCGGCAGGCAGAGGTTGCAGTGAGCCAAGATCACGCTACTGCACTCCAGTCTGGGCAACAAAGTAACTCTGTCTCAAAAAAAAAAAAAAGAAAAGAAATAAACCAAATGTTTACTGACAAGATTCAGTATTTCTACACATTCTATAATGAATGCATATTCCTATTATAATCAGAATATATTAAGCCTTTTTAATAGGTTAACAGTGGCTGCATGACTGCCAGTCTCAATCTCATTTTTTTACTATTAAATTCTGGATACTGCTTCTCTATTCCTTCCAGACCAGAGAGGGGCAGGGGGAGGGGAAGGGGGGGAGAGGGAAGAGGGAAGAGGAGGAGGAGGAGAAGGAAGAAGAGGAGGAGGAGGAGAAGAAGAGGGAGGGTAGAGGGAGGGGGAGGAGGAGGAGGAAGGGAGCAAAAGAGGAAGGGAGGGAGTAGGGAGGTGGAAAGGGAAGGGAAGAAAAAGGGTGGGAGAAGAGTCTCCCTCAGAATACATAACCACTACATGAGGCAAAAGGTAGCTTACCAAGTCAATAAAGGAGTAATCTCGGATTCAGTAATTGTTTAAAAAAAGACCTGGTACATTTTAAACAAAGAGAATGTTTGTATTATTAAATCTTCAATTCTTCTAGTTGAGCTAATCACCAAAAGGTTACTTGAGCTATAAGACATCAGAGTAAAAGAATACTGAAAACTCTCAAACTTCTCAAAAACAGTGGCTTACTTCCTTTTGTCAGAGGCTATTCTATCAGTTCCAGAGCAATAACATACACTAAACCTCTGTACCTCAATTTATATTCAATGGTACTCCCAGACCAGCCTTATAAATACAATTTTTTTTGCAAATTACCCAACTTATTAAAAAAATTATTAAATATTCCCAATGAGCCCTAAATAGCTTACTAAGGAAATCTTATGTTTCTATAAAATGGTTCACTGTTTGGAGCCAGGGTATTAGCACCACATCTCAATATGTCATCCTTACTGTATAAGGGCATGTTAATAAAATGTTTTTAAAGCTGGCTTGCTTTGGAGGTGATGAAATTGCACAAATCACTCCATATTTTCTTAGCTATTCTACTGGTGATCAATAACAGCATACATTTATGCTACCTAGATTACCTGGATGACGGGATTAATCACTGCAACATAAGAAAAGGCCGGGCATGGTGGCTCACACCTGTAATCCCAGTACTTTGGGAGGCCAAGGTGGTCAAATCATGAGGTCAGGAGTTCGAGACTAGCCTGGTCAACATGGTGAAATCCCGTCTCTACTAAAAATACAAAAAATTACCTGGGCGTAGTGGCAGGTGCCTATATTCCCAGCTACTCAGGAGGCTGAGGCTGGAGAATCGCTTGAACCCAGGAGGCTGAGGTTGCAGTGAGCCAAGATCATGCTACTGCACTCCAGCCTGGACGACACAGTGAGACTCCATCTCAAAAAAAAAAAAAAAAAAAGAAAGAAAGAAACTAGAAAGTTATAGAATTAGGCCAGTGTAGTCGTTCACACCTGTAATCCCAGGGCTTTGGGAGGCTCAGATGGGTGGATCACCTGAGGTTAGGAGTTCAAGTCCAGCCTGGCCAACATGGCAAAACCCCATCTCTACTAAAAGTACAAAAATTAGCCAGACATGGTAGCGTGTGCCTGTAATCCCAGCTACTCAGGAGGCTGAGGCAGGAGAATTGCTCAACCAGGGAGGCAGAGGCTGCAGTGAGCCAAGATCATGCCACTGCACTCTACCCTGGGTGCCAGAGTGAGACCCTGTCCCCCCCAAAAAATTATAGAATTAAATTCAAGAAATAGTCCCTGGCCGGGCACAGTGGCTCAAGCCTGTAATCCCAGCACTTTGGAAGGCTGAGACGGGCGGATCACGAGGTCAGGAGAGCGAGACTATCCTGGCTAACACGGTGAAACCCCATCTCTACTAAAAAATACAAAAAACTAGCCGGGCGAGGTGGCGGGCGCCTGTAGTCCCAG
>NW_012110920.1:1824480-1845074 GCF_000951035.1 Colobus angolensis palliatus | reverse complement strand
AAAAAAAAAAAAAAAAAAGAAAAGTAAAGAAATAGTCCCAAGTACCTCACACTAATAAAATGAGGCAGATGAAAGAAAAACTGTTAAAATGAGGAGATCATAAACAAGCATTCTAAAGAAAAAAGCAAGAACCAAAACTCATAGACTATCACTTAGTGCAAAATGAATGTTAGAAAGAAAAATCCCAAACTCTTTCACCACCAAGCATTTGTGTACACATATGCATGAATTTTCTTTTTTTCTGAATCATTTGAAAATAAGTTGCAGCTATCAGGACCCATCACTAAATATCTTAGTACATTGTTTCATAAGATCAAAGACAGTAGCATATTGTTCCCAGGAAATTTAACTTAATAGAATATTATCTAACACACAGCATATATTCAAGTTCACCAAATTATTCCAATAGTGAAAACTATAGTTGCTTTTCTTTGTCAATGAATATCCAATCAAGGATCCGACAATGTATTGAGTTGTCATATTCTTTCAGTCTGTTTTAATATATAGTTAAAAAAGAAAAAAAAAAAACCTTTGCTTTTTGTTTTTTTATTTCATCATATTAACATTTTTTAGAGAGGCCAGGCTGGATGTTTTCTAGAATGCATAGACTTTTATAGTCTTTATCTTATAAGTTTTTAATGTCAAGTTTCTCTCTGTGGAAATCTTACATTGTGGCTTCTCAATCCATCCTACCTACCGCTGCTTAGAGTATCTAATACATTATCAGGGCACATTTTATCAGTGTGCTTTTCCTATACTACCCTTCCCCCAACCCTCTGCTAAACTAGTGTTCTTCTTTTGTAATGTCCGACTCAGTATTAAGAGATTAGAAAAAATACCAGAAAATGAATTTTGTTTACAAAAGGTTTAGTCCCTAAGACAAACTAACCTACCCCTGTGTGGCAAGCCCTTTAGGAGGACTGACGAAGCAGATGTTTTGTAGCAACAAGACACCAAATTCCAGCCTGGTTTACAGGACACACAGCAAGCCCTGAAAGAAACTGAAGTATTTCACTCCCAAATATATTTCTTTGACATATTTTGAAATGGCCCTGCAAAACTGTCTCTTGTAGGGAAAATCTACATTCTGTGGAGAATACTCCTCCTTTTCTAGGTTTTCTCCCTCATCCAGGAGAGAATTAACTGAGTCTGGCATCTTTTTAGGTCTGATAAGAGCTCTGAAGCCTGCTACCTGGAGGCTTCATCTGCATGATAAACCTTATCATGGTGGAGACACAACCTTATCTTAACCCAAACACTCCTAGGTCTTCAGATAACAAGTCTTTTAACCAGCTGCCAAAAAAAAAATTTTTTTGAAACCACCTATGACCAGAAACCCCCACCCTGTCCCCAACCTTTTGAGTTGTCCTGCCTTTCCCAATGGAACAAATGTACATCTTATGTGTAGTGATTTATGTTTCATGTCACCCTAAAATGTATAAAACCAAGCTACAGCCTGACCACCATGGGCATATGTTCTCAGCCTCTCCTCGAGCTGTGTCAGGGACCACTGGGCTCTCATATGTGGCTCAGAATACATCTCTTCAAATATTTTACAGAGTTTGACTCTTTTCATTGACAGCATATTAATACAAAATATTGAGTCACTTATCTATTTCCTATTAATGACTAGAACAGGATTTACTAGAGAGATGTACTGAAGATCTAGAGTTCAACATGAATAGCATGGGAACAAATGCTACCTACACAGAATAGTTCAGCCCCATGAATGACTCACTTCCTTTTTTTTCCCTTGGTCCAGTATCTTTTTTTTTTTTTTTTTTTTTTTTACTAGAAAGGAAAATCAAAAGACAAAAGCTGTTCTTCATACATTCATACATTATGTAATCATATGAATTTCAGCAACAGACGTGTGTCCAACGAAAACATTTACAAGGCAGTTCACAAAAGGAACTCATTTGGATTTATTTAAGCCAAGGACACTATAAAACTCTAATTTTAAAATAACTTTAAAATCCAATTGCTCTGGGAAATTGTATTTAAAGATATATTTCCTCTCTATATGATTCTATAATTATTGCTGGGAAATCTTTTGGAAAATATTGATGAAGTCGAATAATGTTGGAGGCATCTTTGTGTATAGTAATGTAGAATACATGTTTCCCCAGATTTAACTTGAATTCTCAAACAGCAAGCAGAAGTCCTACTATCTAGCTATTATTCAGGATCTGTGCAATGGGATCTGTGTTCCCACACTTCAACAACAACAAACATCAAAACAACAAACATTTTGTGAATGTTCACTACATGATGCTCAGTACTTTTTTATATGCATTCCAGCAAAGAAAAGTATGAATGTTCTTAATCTTTCTGAAACACACCTGCTCAAAATAAAACATATTTTTATTTTGTCATAAAATATAATGGCACACAATTCGAGATAATATATATTAAGTGTCAAGCTGTGTAGTACAGAATACTGTGACACGGCATAACAAGTTTTCAGTAGGAAGAACTGGATAAAGATTACAGTAATTAGAAAGGTATAAAGGGGCAAAGTCAGTTGTAGAGAACTACGAGGAAAGCAACTTCAGTTAAGGCACAAAATGTGAATGATTCTTGTGGTTGGTGTGGTCCAATAATCCTGGACACTGAGAGAGTGAGTACCATGGAATGTCAGTTAGAGTTAAAAAGTTCCTGGGTATTAATTTGCCCCTGAAATTTAACTGGAAAGTCTCCTTATAGTAATTTTAAGATTTAGGATCTCTGTATATTTTTCTGTTTGTATGCCTACAATGGTACTAGGCAATGGTTCTAAGACAGATTTTTTTCTTTCACATTTGAACATTTCTTAAATCAGTGTTCATCTTACTGTCAATTGAATATCATAGTTTAATTGACAGCAGGACAAAAGGATAGCAGTTTTTAGGGGTTTTTTTTGATGTTTGCTTTTAAGTTTTTTAAGAGATAGGGCCTCACTACGTTGCCCAGGCTGGCCTTGAACTCCTGGGCTCAAGTGATCTATTGCCACAGCCCCTTGAGTAGCTGGGACTACAGGCATGTGCCACCACACCTGGCTTTGATAATAGTTCATTGGTTTATTCTGATAACATGCCTTCACTGTTTGTTATCTGACCAATACAAACACCCTCAATATTCTTGAATGAGATGGCAACACCAAAACTGTGCTTTGCCCTTTGGAATAAAAAATGACAACATCTAATAACAAATAAAAAAGAAAAATAAATAATAAAATAACAGTAACTTAGGTTAATTGTGGTAGTATAACTTCATTTAGAATAAATACGTAAAAAATAATATTTGCGAGCCGGGCGCGGTAGCTCAAGCCTGTAATCCCAGCACTTTGGGGGGCCCAGACGGGCGGATCACAAGGTCAGGAGATCAAGACCATCCTGGCTAACACAGTGAAACCCCGTCTCTCCTAAAAATACAAAAAACTAGCCGGGCGAGGTGGCGGCGCCTGTAGTCCCAGCTACTCTGGAGGCTGAGGCAGGAGAATGGCGTGAACCCGGGAGGCGGAGCTTGCAGTGAGCTGAGATCTGGCCACAGCACTCCAGCCTGGGTAACAGCAAGACTCAGTCTCAAAAAAAAAAAAAAAAAAAAATTGCTAAGCATTCGCAAAGCCATTTCTTTTTGTGTTTTATACTACAGAAGCTACTGATAAGTTTCAACCTTCAAAATTTTACTTTAGAAAATCAGCAAGCAAGAAAACAGTACGAAGACAGTAAATAGATCAGTGGTTGCCAGGGGTGGAGGAGAGGGCGGAAGGAACAGGCAGTGTTAGGGTATCATAGCTAGGCAAGACTGGGGCAGGACAGGGCTCTGCCCCGCCCCCCACTAGAAATGTCAGGGGATGGTTTGGCAATTATCACACTGCCTCTCTAAAAATGATAATTCAGCAGCACCAGGGAGAGGCCATTTCCTGATGGTCCACATCTGTTAACATCAAAATGTTAACTGAATGCAGGCCCCAGGGAGAAGCAACTTCCTGGGCATGCAGATTAAGAGACAAAAATGGCAAAGTATCTTCTGGGTATACTACCCTGGAAAAAGGAAGAAAGCCTCAGATGGGCATGTGTATAACTCCCTAAAGACACTACACATGCTCAGGCAGCCCATCCTTAGGGAAAAACCATGGGAAAGAGGTGAGCCTATAAAAGTCCTAGCATCATGGTTAAACGGGGACTTGACCTTCTCTCTTTAACCTCCATATGCCTGCTTGGGTCTCTTCCAAGTGCACCTTCCTTTCTCCGGTTCTAAGGCTTTTTAAATAAATTTCCATTCCTGCTCTGGAACTTGCCTCAGTCTGTTTTTCTGCTTTATGCCCCTCAGTTGAATTCTTTCTTCCAAGGAGGCAGACTGAAGTTGCTGTGGAGCTGTATGGATTTGCCGCCAGTGACTCGGGGTACCTCAGATGTCTTCCACTGCTAACATATTTGGTGCCATGACTTGGATACCTTCCTAGTGGTAAGAGACTTCTATGCCTCACCTTCTTCAGCTGGAGGCATCTGACCCACATGCGTGGCTTTTCCTCTCTTTCCTGCTTACTAACAAATTCCCCAGAGTAATTCCTCTTGGCCAGAGTGACTCTGCTCCGCCGGGCTGATTTCTCAGCTCACCTTGACTGGTGGCTTGCAGGGGCGGGAGGGGCTTTAGCGTCTGTACCAAGCAGACTGAAGGCATTTTATGGCCCTCCTTGACAGGAGCCTTGCACAAATCGTGGGGCTAAAGCCTAAACCATGTAATGTCTGGGGCTTCCTCTTCTTTTTCAACTAAAATTGGCTCTTTTCCGGGGCAAATACGAATTGTAACTCTGGCTTTGCTGGCTTTTTACAACTCACCAAGTGCTTCTGGTTCCTGTTATGCCCCAGGGCTAAGTTTTCTAATGGCTCTTAAAAGCTGCTCATCCACCTGCACAGACCTTCACTCTGGCCCTTTTTAAGGACTCCACCCACTTGCTTTTTAAGTTAGCACCACTTTAGGGGGTGGAGAAATTCTTACCCCAAGCCGCAAGTCCTCAGGGGTTACTGATTTATGTTTGATGTTTTGTTGCAGAAGGTGAACAAATGCTGCCCCCTTGAATCCAAGGGCTGTGTTTTTGCAAGCATTTGAAGGGTTTCCATGAGTATTCCTTCCACTTACTCCTTTAGCTCCCATTACATGTCATTATACATTTGTCAAAATCCCTAGGATGTACAACACCAAGAACAAATCCTAATGTAAACCATGGACTTTAGGTAATAATGATGGCCTTTGGGTGATAATGATGTGTCAGTGTAGGTCTAGCGATTCTAACATGCCACTCTACTACACGATGCTGACAGTCAGGGAGGTCGTGTGTGTTGGAGAAAGGAAGATGGGAACTCTGTACTTTCTGCGCAACTTTGCTGTGAACCTAAAAACTGCTCTAAAAGAGTAAAGTCTATTTTTTTAAATCTACATCCTGAACAATGTGTCCCCAGTTCCCTAAATTCTGAATTTGGGGGAAATTCTGAATGCCAAGAGTCAGGCAGCAGATTAAAGAATTATCTGAAGAAAATTAAATATCTATTCATATTGACATTTGAGTGTGTTCAATTTATTTAAAAAAAAAAACTGATGGGGTTCCAGTTTCCACTGAGAATGTAGAAATATAAATGGAGCAATGTTCTACCTAATAACTACGAAATAACCTGTAAACTCATCAATTTTCATGAACCTATCGGAGAGCTGAGATCACAATGCAACCAACTGGCCTTCAGTCTAAGAAAAGTCTCCAAGGACAGACGGAACACAGGCATTGGCTCACCTGTGGCAGAGCACAGAGGGAACATGAGAAGGTCACATCATACATGGGTAAGAATTCAGCAAAAATTTATTAAAAATTGCTAAAGGTAGAACACGGGGAAGTGTGAGAAAATGGAACCCAGGGAAGCCACAGACACAATCAAGTTTGCCTACTCATAGTCTCTTTTCTATGACCCCAGTTGGTAGCCACAAGAAAAACTGTTTACTGGGTAGGAGACTAGAGAAAGCTTTCCTCAGAGAAACAGGCCTCCCACTGCAGGGAAAGCGCAAAAACTCTACCCAGATCCTTCTCATCTAAGGAACAAAAGCCATAAGCTACTAGGATAAGGGCAACAAACCCTCTTTTTCTACCCCTGCCCCATCTCTGCACCTTTACCCCCAGGGTACATGTGATAAACCTAGTGAAGTTACAGAAAGAGAAAAAAAGAAAACCTCTTTGGGAGAATGGGCAGGAAGCCATTGAATGTAAATGAAAACAAAATGTATCAAAACTTGTAGGATGCAGCTCAAACAGTGGTCTGCAACCTGCTTTGTAAATAAAGGAACACAGGCATGCCCTTTCATTTATGATTGTCTATGGCTGCCTTCCCACTATACTGGCATAATTGAGCAGTTGTTATAAACTACACTGAAAAAGAAAGACCTCAAATCAATAACCTAAATTAATACCTCAAAGAACCAGAAAAGGAAGAGTAAATGAAACCCAAAACTAACAGAAGAAAAGAATAAAGATTAGAGTAGGTATAAATGAAACAGAGAATAGAAAACAGTAGAGAGAACCAATGAAACCAAAAGTTGATTTTTTAAAATGATCAACAAAATTGACAAGCCTTAGACTGATTAAGACAAGGGAGAAGCACACTTTTACTACTGTTAACATTGTACTGGATGTCCTAGCTAGAGATATAAGGCATCCAAATTGGGGAAGTAAAACTACCAATTATTTGCAGATGACACAATTTTTTTTATGTACAAAATCTCAAATGATCAACAAAAAACTATTCAAGCTAATGAATTAAGCAAATTTGCAGAAGATTAAGAAGCGTTAGGTCTCTGAGGCACAAGAATCACTTGAGACCAGGAATTCAAGACTAGCCTGGGCAACAAAGCAAGAGTCTGTCTCTACAAAACATTTAAAAGTTAGCTGGGTGTGGTGGTATGCACTTACAGTCCTAGTTACACAGCAGGCTGAGGTGGCCAGATTGCTCTAGCCTAGGAGTTCAAGGGCACAGTGAGCTATGATCTTGCCACTGCATTTCAGCCTGGGCGGCAAAGCGAGACCTTATCTCTCTTTAATTAAAAAAAAAAAAAAACCAACACACATCAATTGTAAACTGTCAATGAAGCAATGAACATTCTGAAAAGAAAATTAAGAAAACAATTCCAATTACCCAGGAACTACTAATGCTGTGACTTACATGCCTCAAATAATTTAATGTTAATAGAGTCTGAAGTTTGTAAATGTGAAGAAAAGGAAAGCCTTAATGGCCAGCACTGGGAATTGGGTATAACTCTTAGTTTATCTCATCTATGTTGGAGCCTCTAGAGAGTGACAGCTACTGATATCATTAACCTATGTGGTGATTAGGAATTAAAGTGCTTTATTTTCTTCCAAAATTTATGGAGTTGGTCTGTACCTGGCTCCGTACATTGAGGTACATTACATAGGTAAACATGCACCAAATATGTCAAGCAAGGACCACAATTCTAGCGATCTCTTCTAATTTCGAATGCTGTAACTTAAAACCTATGCTTGCTCTCAAAGCATTTCTTATGGGTTCTCCAACCAGTTCTTGCCCCTCCATCCATTCAAGGATTGCTGATATTCTTAGGCAGAAGGGAAGTGAAGCCAAAAGTGACATTCCTTCCCTCATCTACTCATCTAGTTCACAGCTCTATGGTCATATCAAAGAAAAGAAGCTGAGAAATCTCTGGTATATTGATAAAAATAAATGAGAAAAGGAAGGCTACCTTCCTCTACCTGCTAAAACACTGTATCAGTTTTCTCAATTTTTTTTTTTTTTTTTTTGGCTATTCTATTCATATACATATATCAAGGAAAGAAACCCTAATAGGAGCTAGACTCTTCTTTTAAACACTTGTTTTCTAATTGTCCTTCTTAAACCTACCCGATGAGCAGCTGACATAACCATCACCCAGGGCTGGCTCAAGGTCACATGTAGGCCTCTGCAAAAGCCATTTTGGCATTACAACCTTGGAGAAAAATCACCCACAAAGCAACCTTGGAGCAGTGACTTGACAGCAGATTTTTCTTCTTGGTGACTGCACTTTGGAATTGAAAGAGGCAGAAGAACAGTGGAGAGGGGATGTAGGGTAGGCTACAAGAATCGCAAGAGACCAGACTGCCTGCCTGCCTAGTACACACATAGAAGATGCAAAATGTACCACAATAAAATTACTAATAAGAGCAATAAATACTCAAAGCTGCAATAACAAAGATTTCCTATATTTTCATGCTCAAGTTAGACACAATTTCTTCTTAAATACCAATTTAAGCCAATTTTTTTTTAAAAAAAAAATTTGTATTGCAAAAATCTGGATTAGGTAAGTTGATAAATATTTAAGAACTAACTATGCTTCTTTTTCTCTACAACTTTGCCATTACTAGTGATCTCCCTGGAATGTCCTCCTTTTGTCATATCCCTACTGAAAATGATGCTTAAGAAAAAGTATATGTACTATATATTCCCTGATTACTAAAGTAATCACTATTCATTGTAGAAAATTTGGAAAATATATTAAAAACAAAAGAAATAAGGAAAAATATGTCATCCTTTATCTTATTACAACTGTTATCTTTTTTCCATATCTCATCTTGTAAGAGAACCTAATAATAGGTTGGATATAGGGAACGAAATACAAAGAAAAATTAAATATCACACCAAGTATTTGGAATCTGCTAAGTAAGATAAAAGTTGTGGTCATGATAGAAAATGTATACCTTTTTTTTGAGACAGGGACTCGCTCTGTTGCCCAGGCTGGAGTGCAGTGGCACGATCTAGGCTCACTGCAACCTCTGCCTCCTGGGTTCAGGCAATTCTCCTGACTCAGCCTCCCAAGTAGCTGGGACTACAGGCGTGCGCCACCACGCCCGGCTAAGGTTTGTATTTTTAGTAGAGACAGGGTTTCACCATGTTGGCCAGGCTGGTCTCAAACTCCTGAACTCAGGTGATCCACCTGCCTCGGCCTGAAAAATAATTTAGAAAGTTAACTACACCGCCGGGCGCGGTGGCTCAAGCCTGTAATCCCAGCACTTTGGGAGGCCGAGACGGGCGGATCACGAGGTCAGGAGATCGAGACCATCCTGGCTAACACGGTGAAACCCTGTCTCTACTAAAAATACAAAAACTAGCCGGGCGAGGTGGCGGGCGCCTGTAGTCCCAGCTACTCCGGAGGCTGAGGCAGGAGAATGGCGTAAACCCGGGAGGCGGAGCTTGCAGTGAGCTGAGATCCGGCCACTGCACTCCAGTCCGGGCGACAGAGCGAGACTCCGCCTCAAAAAAAAAAAAAGAAAGTTAACTACACCAAGTTGATCTTCAAATGACCAGTTTTGTAGTGATTGTTATACCTACAAAATAAAAAAAAAATTATCCAAAAATACACCATAATTTTTACTATGCCCATGCAATTTCCTGTCATCAAAAGCATGAATTCTTTGTGCTGTATATCAAGTAAAGTAAATTATGACTAACATTTCTTTAGTATTTGGAAAAGGCCACATGACACCACAGTCTTGCTAATACATACCCCTGAATGGCCAGGAATGCAGAGCAGATCTTAGGAGCAACTACCACTATAACCATTACAGGGTATATCATAGCATCCACAAGATCATGGAATCTATTTTTAAGAATATCCTGCACCAAGGCAACCAAAGCAAAAATGAACAAATGGGATCACATCAAGTTAAAAAGCTTCTGCACAGCAAAGGATATAATCAATAAAGTGAAGAGACAACCCACAGAGTAGAAAATATTTGCAAACTACCCATCTGACAAGAGATTAATAACCAGAATACCTAAAAGCTCAAAAAACTGTATAGGAAAAAAATCTAATAATCCGATCAAAAAATGGGCAAAAGATTTAAACAGACATTTCTCAAAAGAAGACATACAAATGGCAAACAGGCATATAAAAAAGCGCTCAACATTACTGATTATCAGAGAAATGCAAATCAAAACTACAACGAGATATCATCTCATTCCAGTTAAAATGGCTTATGTCTAAAAGACAGGCAATAAGAAATGCTGGCAAGGATATGGAGGAAAGGAAACCCTTGCACCCTATGGGTAGGAATGTAAATGAATACAACCACTATGAAGGGCAGTTTGAAGGTTCCTCAAAAAACCAGAAATTAAACTACCATATGATCCAGCAATCCCACTGCTGGGTAAGTATCCAAAAGAGAAGAAATCAGTATATCAAAAAGATACCTACACCCTTATGTTTGTTGCAGCACCGTTATAATAGTTAAGATTTGGAAGCAACCTACATGTCCATCAACAGATGAATAGATAGAGAAAATGTGGTACACAATTACAAAGATGAAGGGGATGTTACCACTGATCCCACAGAAATAAAAATAGCCATCAGAAACTACTACGGACACCTCTATGCACACAAACTAGAAAACCTAGAAGAGGCGGTCAAATTTCTGGACACATACACCCTCCCAAGACTGAACCAGGAAGAAACTGATTCCCTGAACAGATCAATAATGAACTCCAAAATTAAATCAGTAATAAATAGCCTACCAACCAAAAACAAAAAGCCCAGGATCAGATGGATTCACGGCCGAATTCTACCAGATATAAAAGGAAGAGCTGGTACCATTCCTACTTAAACTATTCCATAAAATTAAGGAGGAAGGACTCCTCCCCAGCTCATTCTATGAGGCCAGCATTAGTCTGATACCAAAACCTAGCAGAGACACACATAGAAAAAAAGGAAACTTCAGGCCAATATCCTTGATGAACACCAATGCAAAAATCCTTAACAAAATAATTGCAAACCAAATCCACAGAGAGTAGAATGATGGTTACCAGCACATCAAAAAGTTAATGCATCATGATCAAGTAGTCTTCATCTCCGGGATGCAAGGTTAGTTCAACATACCCAAATCAACAAATGTGATTCATCACATAAACAGAACTAAAGACAAAAGTCACATGATTATCTCAATAGATGCAGAAAGGCTTTTGATAAAATTCAACATCCCTTCATGTGAAAAAAACTCAATAAACTAGGTATTGAAGGAACATACCTCAAAATAATAATAACCATCTATAACAAATCCACAGCCAACATCATACTGAATGGGCAAAAGCTGGAAGCATTCCCCTTGAAAACCAGCAAAAGACAAGGATGCCCTCTCTTATCACCCTTACTCAACACAGTATTGGAAGTCCTAGCCAGAGCAATCACATAAGAGAAAGAAATAAAGGGCATCCAAATAGAAAGAGGGAAGTCTGTTTGCAGATGGCATGATTCTATATATAGAAAATCCCATAGTCTCAAGCCAAAAGCTCCTTCAGCTGATAAACAACTTCAGCAAAGTTTCAGGATACAAAATCGATGTACAAAAATCACTGGCATTCCTATAAAACAACAGTCAAGCTGAGAGACAAATCAGGAAGGCAATTCCATTCACAATTGCCACAAAAATAATAAAATTCTTAGGAATACCTGTACACAAAACATCACATGTTCTCACTTATTTGTAGGTCTAAAAATCAAAACAATTGAACTCATGGACACAGAGAGTAGAATGATGGTTACCAGAGGCTGGGGAGGGTAACGAGGTAATGGGCGAGGGTAGTGGGGGATTGGCTAAAAGATCTCCACAACGAAAATTACAAAACACTGCTCAAAGAAATCAGAGATGACACAGACAAATGAGAACACATCCCATGCTCATGGATACAAAGAATCAATATCATTAAAATGGCCATACTGACCAAAGCAATGTACAGATTCAATGCTATTCCTATCCAACTACCAATGATATTCTTCGCAGAACTAGAAAAAACTATTTTAAAATTCATATGGAACCAAAGAAGAGCCCATATAGCCAAGGCAAGCCTAAGCAAAAAGAACAAAGCTGGATCCATCACATTACTTGACTTCAAACTATACTACAGAGCTACAGTAACCAAAACAGCATGATACTGGTACAAAAACAGGCATATAGGCTGGGCGCAGTGGCTCACGCATATAATCCCTGCACTTTGAGAGGCCAAGGCAGGTGGATCACCTGAGGTCAGGAGTTCGAGATCAGCCTGGCCAACATGGTGAAACCCTGTCTCTACTAAAAATACAAAAATTAGCTGGGTGTGGTGGCAGGCACCTGTAGTCCCAGCTACTCGGGAGGCTGAGGCAGGAGAATCGCTTGAACCTGGGAGGCGGAGGTTGCAGTGAGCCCAGATTGTGCCATTGCACCCCAGCCTGGGGGACAAGAGCGAGACTTCGTCTCAAAACAAAAACAAAAGCAAAAACAAAATAAAACAAAACAAACAAAAAACAGGCACAAAGACCAATGGAACAGAATAGAGAGTCCAGAAACAAGACCACACACCTATGACCATCTAATCTTTGACAAAGCTGACAAAAACAGGCAATGGGGAAAACATACCCTACTCAATAAATGGTGCTGGGATAACTGGCTAGCCATACGCAGAACACTGGAATGGGACCCCTTCCTTACGCCATATACAAAAATCAACTCAAGATGGATTAAAGTCTTAAATGTAAAACCCAAAACTATAAGAACTTTGGAAGATAACCTAGGCAATATCATTCAGGACACAGGAATGGGCAAAGGTTTCATGACAAGGACACCAAAAACAATCACGACAAAAGCCAAAATTGACAAACGGGATCTAATTAAACTAAAGAGCTTCTGCACAGCAAAAGAAACTATCATCAGAGTGAAGGCAACCTACAGAATGGGAGAAAATTTTTGCAAACTATGCATCTGACAAAGGTCTAATATCCAGCATCTATAAGGAACTTAAATGTACAAGGGAAAAACAACCCCATTTAAAAAGTAGACAAAGGATACGAACAGACACTTTTCAAAAGAAGACATACATGCAGCGAACCAGCATACAAAAGAAAGGTCAATATCACTGATCATGAGAGAAATGCAAGTCAAAACCACAATGAGATACCATCTCACACCAGTCAGAATGGCAATTATTAAAAAGTCAAAAAACAACAAATGCTAGTGAGGTTACAGAGAAAAGGGAACACTTATACATTGCTGGTGGGAGTGTCAATTAGTTCAACCACTGTGGAAAGCAGTATGGCAATTCCTCAAAGAACTAAAAACAGAACTACCATTTGACCCAGCAATCCCATTACTGGGTATATACCCAGAGGAATATAAATCATTCCACCATAAAGACACATGTAGATGAACGTTCATTGTGACACTATTCACATTAGCAAAGATACGGAATCAGCTTAACTGCCCATCAATGACAGACTGGATTTTTAAAAAATAGTGCATATATACCATGGAACACTATGCAGTCATAAAAAAATGAGATCAAGTCTTTCGCAAGAATATGGATACAGCTGGAGGCTATTATTTTCCTTGCAAACTAACTCAGGAACAGAAAACCAAATATCGCAGGTTTTCACTTGTAAGTGGGAGCTAAATGATAAGAACTCATGAACACAAAGAAGGGAACACTGGGGCCTACTTGAGAGTGGAGGGTGGGAGGAGGGAAAGGAGCAGAAAAAGTAACTGTTGGGTACTAGGCTTAACCCCTGGGTGATGAAGTAAGTTGTACAACAAACCCCTGTGACATAAGATTATCTACATAACAAACTCACACATGTACCCCCAAACCTAAAATAAAAGTTTAAGGAAAGAAAGAAAATGTAGTACATATACACAATGGAGTACAATTCAGCCATAAAAAAGAATGAGATTCAGTCATCTACAACAATATGGACGGAACTGAAGATCATTAGGTTAAGTGAAATGAACCAGGCACAGAAAGACAAAACACTACATGTTCTCACTTATTTGTGGGATCTCAAAATCAAAACAATTGAACTCATGGACATAGAGGGTAGAATGATGGTTACCAGAGGCTGGGGAGGGTAGTGGGGTTTTAGGGAAGAAGCAGGGATGGTTAATGTGTACCAAAAGAATAATAATAACTTAATTGTACATTTTAAAATAAAGACTGTAATTGGATTGTTTGTAACTCAAAGGATAAATGCTTGAGGGAATAGATACTCCATTTTCATTGACATGCTTATTTCATATTCCGTCAAAACATCTCATATACCCCATAAATATATACAACTACTATGTAACCACAAAATTTTTTTTAAAAAGGGAGTATCTTGCCAAAAAAGAAAAAAAAGAATATCCTGCTATTGGTGTGAGAGGTAAAGTAAGAATAAGAGGGCTATAATGTGTTATCTTGTCTGATCACGGGACTCAAATATAGGCTTTTGAATAAGAACTTGGAAATTAATAAAAGTTAATGAGGTGAGTCAGGTAAGACTGGAAGATTATTTTATGCAACAGAAAATAAGCACTGTAGAATTTGGGGTTTTTTGGTGAGAAATCCTCTTTGAAAAGCCAGAGCCTTCAAAGCCAGCAGCCATTGGAGGCCCAGGTTCCCAAACAGCAGCACCTACGTATGAGACTCAGGTCCTGAGCTGGGGTGCAGATTCCCTGAGTATCTCCTGAGGTATGACTGTAGTCTCTCATATAGTGATCTCTATTATGTCAGTCCTTGAACAGACCTAATGTTCTGCCAATCACACATTCTCCTGTAATTCCTAACATTAGCTACCTAACTCAAGCATAATTCAAGGACTGAAAATAATTTCAATTACCTATTTTGGATATTCTATTTGTTTCTTCATTTCTTCCTTTCACACCTAAATGTACTGTGAAAGAATGAAAATACACAAATATATTACCTAAGAGTTCCTCCATTATGTACTCTTCTCCTCCTCCTACCACGAAGCCATTATTAGGTCCCATTAGTTCTACTTCCAAAATACATCATGATCTCTGCACTTACCTCTGTTTCCATCACAACCACCCTAATGCAAGCCACCGCCATCTGGCATTAGGCCTAGGACCACTGCAGTGGTCTCCTGATCTTCCAGCTTCCCCTCACGCTGTGCCACAATTCATTCCTCAATCAGTAGCCAAAGTGGTCATCTCAAAACATAAATCATAACATAACCCTTGCTTGCAGCCTGCCGATCGTTTCCCACCATACATTTAAGCTGGCAGCCACTTAGACCAAATGAATCAACAACCAACCACCAGAGGCAGGACAGGAAGCAGCACTAGCTGAAAGAGGCCAGTATCACACAAGCTGTATAGGCAGAGGCTTTGTGCAAAACACACAAGGAATTTGAATTTCTAAATACACTGAGTTGTCTTAAAGGAAGGTACCCCAATATAATGAATCATCTAACAGTCAAGTTATAACCTTGTGCCAAATTCAGTAAACGCTCCTTTCTTCCTAGGTAATGCAGAACCAGTGAAGGGATTTAAGTAGAGGAATAATTCGATCTGACTTGCATTTTAGAAATTAAAATTCTGGTTGCACTGTGGAGGATGTATTAGATAGGATTTGATTAAAGAACAGCCAAAGGCATCAAAATACCCCAGGAAAAGAGCCCTGTGGTTCCTAACACAAACCTTGGGATGGAGACCTGAGACCTGATGGAAGAGCTATTTAGGTCATACATACACACAGCAAAGGAAGCTGGTGGTTGCTTGAAAGTCAGGGGAGAGGTGCCCTCTCTCAGTTGTTTAGTCTGTTATGAGGTCATGCACCTCTACAAACTTCATTCTATCTTCAACCAAGGTTTATACTTTACAAGTCATAGAGGACTTGCACAGCACCTGCTAAGTGAAATTACTCACATAACCCCAGACAGTGACTTGCTATTTCAGACAAACCCGAGCTCGAATGGGCTATTATAACTCAGGCACCTCTGACTCCTGTGTCTATAGCTCTGTTCTTAGCTCCTATCTTCCCAGCAAAGCAGGCACATCTAAAAACACATCACCCTAAATTTCTCTATGTAACAGCCTAACACCAAATGTGCCCAACCACTTTTCTGCCCAACGACCAAAGGGATATTATACTTCCATTAATACCTTTGGATCACTGTGGCAATATTTTCAATTTGGGGTAGGGGTAGGATGTAGTATATACAAGAATCACTAAGTGGCCCTTTAAAAAGACTACACGTTCATTCCCATTCTCCACCTTATGGCCACCCCCACACCCACCAAGGGAGGCAACTGAGTGGAAAAATGATTGACAACCACCTGCTTTACTAAATACAAACATAAGGGCCAATAAAATTAATTCAGTTATTAGAATACTCTGCCAAACTGTTTTTAAGAATTCTGAAACATGATAGTAGTGTCCCCAACAGAATTCTTAGAGAAGTAGCTGTGTTTCAAAGTACTTTTCTGTTGTTTCCTATGGTGATAAACATTTTCAAGTCCCAATCTACTTCTCAGCAGGCACTGCACATAGTTTAATGAGACGAATATGATGATGTGCTCCCTACTGAGAAAATTTCAGTGCCATAGTAAGAGGATTTAAAGTTAATGTAATGAAGTTCCAGGAAAAAACCTTAAAGTTCTCAGCATTCAAATCCTTTAGAAAAAAAAATCATATATAATCATATATAATTTAATGACAACCTTCCCATTCCTCTACTATCCCATCTCCACTATTTTTTACAGAAAATGAAAACATTGTATGTAACCCTAAAAGCAAAGCTGAAATAAATGACTGAATTACAATCAAAATGAATCATGCTAGCTTAGCAATTACATACAATAATTCAGAATTGTTTTAGTCTGTTTGGGCTGCTATAACAAAAATACCATAAACTAGGTAGCTTATAAACAACAGAAATTTATTTCTTACAGTTCTAGATGCTGGAAAATCCAAGATCATCAGCAGACTGGGTGGTAAGGGCCTGTTCCTCAGTGACAGTGCCTTCCATGTGTGCTCACATGGCAGAAGTGGCAAATAAGCTCCCTTGGACCTCTTTTACAAGGGACGTAATCCATTAGTGAGGGCTCTTTCCTTCTAAAGGCCTCACCTCTTAATTCTATTGCACTGGGGATGAGATTTCAACATATGAAGCTGGGGGGACACAAACATTTAGACAAGAGCAAGAATTTCCTAAAGTGTGAAATAAGAGGGGACTTTAGGTAATCAATGTTTTTATTTGATATGTATGCATTTATATTAACCATCATTAAACCTAAGTGGCCCACCAAATCTGTGAAGTTATGTGTTACTGCTTAGGATAAGATTAAAGTAGGCAGAGAAATTCACATAGACTTCTTGCCTTATAGGTCCTATACTCAGGAACATTCACATTTTGAGTCTTGAGTAACTGAGCCTTGTGACAATTTTTTTTTTTAATAACAGCTTTGCGATATAATTTATGTAACATAAAATTCACCCCCTTTAAAGTGTACAATTCGGTGGGTTCTGAGCATATTGACCAAGTTATACAACCACCACCACTACCAAATTCCAGAGTATTTTCATCCCCCTTTTAAAGGAAACACCACAGCCATTAACATTTCTTCCCACTCCCCCTTCCCCTCACAGCCCCTCTCAACTATTACTCTACTTTCTGTCTCTACGGATTTGCCTATTCTGGACACTTCAGAGAAATGAAATCATACAATATTTAGCCTTTTGTGTCTGGCCTCTTTCACTTAGCATGATGTTTTCAAGCTTAATCCATATTGTAGCACATATCAGTATTTCATTCCTTTTTATGGGCAAATAATATTCTATTGTATGGATATACCATATTTTATTCATTCATCAGTTGATGTAACATTTGGGTTGTTTCCATTATTAGCTATTACAAATATGTAATGCTGCTGTGATTGTTTGTATATAAGTTTTTGTGTGGACATATGTTTTTAATTTTCTTGGATATATACCTAGAATTGCTGGGTCACATGGTAACTGTTTAACTTTTTGAGAAATTGCCAAACTGTTTACCAAAGTAAGTGACTGCACCATTTTATAAACCCACCAACAACGTATAGGGGTTTTAATTTCTCCACATCCTTGGCTACAATTTATTGTCATTCTTTTTAATTACAGCCATCTTAGTGTGTGTGAAGTAGTATCTCACTGTGTTTTTTATTTGCATATCCCTAACGACTACTGATGGTGACCTAATTCTTTGAAAGTATGCACAGTAAACATGCTATATACCTCTGGTGTAAAATCTCATATACTGCATTTCTTTGGGTATTACAACATACTTTTTTAGCCCTCTGATACTGTCTGCAATGGGCATGACTTATTATGGGCTTCATCCATCCTTTTCAGCTCCTGTCTTGGCTACCTTCCCAAAGGCATGCCCCTTGCCTAATATATCTACTCTCTTCTTCCTCCTCCTACAAAATCCACAATCTCTACTTTTCTGGGGCCTGGTCTTTATAATATCTCTGCTCCCCATCCTGATAAGAGATATGATAAACACATGCAGAAGAGTTTAGATTTGATGTGGTAAATAACAAAGAGAAAATGAGTATTTATACAGGGTACATTTATTAGTACTACCGTATCACTAAGCAGGATAAACTGAAATAGAAGAGCATGAAAGGAAACTTTGCAAAAATAAGGGCTACACTGATTCCTACTTGTAGGAAATGCAAATGAAAAGGAAAATCTAAAAGATATTTCAAAGAAAGAAGTGTAAATACTTAAAAGAAAAAAGAGAAAAAAGAGGAAATTTTAATTCAAATGTTCCATTCTAAAAGATTACATTTAAGGTAGAGTCAGACAGAAATGCTAGATTGAGACAAGAAACTAGGTTTTTGGTTTATTTGTTATTTGGGATATTGAGGATGTCTGATGAGGAAGAAGATTAATTAGATTTTGGACATGTAGTATTGAGGTCATAGCAGACATCCAGGTATAGATGAATCGTAAAAGATGAAATGGACAGAAACTTCCCAAAACAAACCTAGGGTTCTACCGTCCCAAAGTAACGTTTTATGCTCACTAGAATACATTTCTTGTCTTATCCATGGACATTACCTGGCATTGGACATGAAATTTACTGCCTACTAAACCATGGTTCTAACACCGTTAATCAACTCTATCACTGAAATCCTCAAGTATCTCCAAAGACTAATGCTATTCATGTAGCCTACTAGGGACTTCCTTTCCAAAGCGATGTAAGTTGGGATGTTCACAACATGCCAAGCATTTATACATGATAAAATGAAGCCAAGAGACAAGAGAAGAAAAGCCCAACTATCACAAACATTCTATAATGGAACCACTAGATCGCTAACCTCCTTAGAACCTCCCCTGCCAACGAACTACATCCCATATAAGCCTGGTCTGGTGGGTACTCACCACTGTGTACTAAAGATGTGACTTTCTTCCTTTCTGACACAACTACTACTCATGTCACCATCTGCCCCTTTCTTAAATGGGCTAAGAGGATAGAAATAAGAACTTAATCATATTGAGAAATTTATTCCACAGTATGTTTAAGAATTAGCCCATTTATGCCGGAGGTTGCAATTTTTTGAATTTTTGGAATCAGACCTTGAGCAGTAGGATATAAATAATTTACATGCCTAGCATTCCAATAATGGAACACAAGGCATAAATCAGTTAATTAATGCAGTCTTATCTTGAAACCAATAAAAGCTGCTGCTGCCCAAATACACATATATATACACTATTACTAATGAAGTAAAGATCCAAATCTTGGAAGTGATAATCCGAGGCCTTGAAATTATGGTTCTCTTTCTTACTGTTCCAATAGCTAAAGGACTGGGAACTGTCTGAGCAGTGACAACATCCAAAGTGCACATGATTATATAGTGTAAATTCTAAATTTCTCCCATGCTTATAATATAAAAGTCTTTCTTATTACCATATATCTAAGAATTCCTTTGTTTGAGTATAGGACTGAGGAAAAGCATCACTGTTAATTTAGAGATTCTAAATTTCTGTTCAAAATGGCAAAGAAGGCTGGGCGCCGTGGCTTATGCTTGTAATCCCAACACTTTGGGAGGCCAAGACAAGAGGACTGCTTGAGGCCAGGAGTTCAAGACCAGAATGCTCAGGATAGTGAGACCCCCAACTGTACCAAAAAATTTTTGTAATTATTCAGGTGTGGTGGTGCACACTTGTAGTTCCAGCTACTCAAGGGGGCTGAAGCAGGAGGATCGCTTGAACCCAGGAGGTGGAGACTGCAATAAGCCATGATCGAGCCTGTGCACTCCACCGCAGGCGACAGAGGGCAACCTTGTCTCTAAATATAAATAAATAAATAAATTTAAAATAAGAGAAAATGGCAAAGGAGAGGTCTTTCTTAATGACGCATATCAGGTTACATTACCAACTCTCTTCTGTGTGTGTGTGTGTGTGTGTGTGTGTGTGTGTGTGTGTGTGTGCGCGCGTGTGTTTACTCTCTTAAAAGTTTGTGGTGGCTGGTCTGATAGTAGTGGGTTATCAGAACACATTAACATTAGTGTTACTGAAGTTAGTATAAAACTCCCCCAATCCTAAATGACTGGCTCAAGAAAAAAAAAATGAAACTCTGTGGCTAATCACTGAAAGAACTGTTAAGTATGGGTTAATGTTTTTCCCTCTTCCCTGAAAGTGTACTTTATTTCCCAAAGGTGGCCACAATATTTCCCATCCAACATGCTCTTCTACAATGTGACCTTGCCACTCTCTCATCAATAAGTAGAGTCCAATTCTCCTTCTCTTTTTTTTTTTTTTTTTTTG
>NW_012110920.1:1813384-1824430 GCF_000951035.1 Colobus angolensis palliatus | reverse complement strand
ACCATGCCCAGCTAATTTTGTATTTTTAGTAGAGGTTTCACTATTGTTGCGCAGGCTGGGGTGCAATAGGGCGATATTGGCTCACTACAACCTCTACCTCCAGGGTGCAAGCAATTCTCCTGCCTCAGTCTCCCTAGTAGCTGGGATTACAGGTGCGTGCCACCACACCTAGCTAATTTTTTTGTGTTTTAGTAGAGATGGGGTTTCACCACGTGGGCCAGGCTGTTCTCAAACTCCGACCTCAGGTGATCTGCCCACCTTAGTCTCCCAAAATGATGGGATTACAGGCGTGAGCCACCATGCCCAGCCCAGTTCTCCTTCTCTTAAATCTAGGCTGGCCTCAATGATTCACCTGTAACCAATAAAATGTGGCAAAAATGATAGTGAATGACTTCTGAGTCTAGTTCAGTAGGAGCCTGGCAGCTTCTTTCTCAGTTTCTGGAACACTTAGTCTCCAGGTGCTGCCATGCTATGAAAAGCCTCAGCTACAAGGAGAGACCTACACTGTCCTCCAGGTCCTCTGGTCTAGCATTCCAGCTGAGCCCAGCTTTCGAGTCATCCTGGTCTAGGTACCAGATGAGTAAAAAAGTCAAAATGGAAGAGGATTCTCTAGTTCCAGCTGTTTCCATTCCCAGCAGGTCCAGTCACACCCAGCCATTTGAGTCTTCCATTCTGAGGTCCCACATAAAGCCCACAGCTGTCTCTTCTCTGAATTCCTACCTCAAGAATTTGTAACCATAATATAATGGTTATTTTATTTGTATCTTCTTTTATATTTATTTTTTATTATTTTATTTTATATTTTATCTTATTTTATTTTGAGACAGGGTCTTGTTCTGCTAACAGGGTCTTGCTCTGTTGTCCAGGCTGGAGTGCAGTGGCACAATCTCAGCTCACTGCAACCTCCACCTCCCAGGTTCAAGCAATCCTCCCACCCTGGCCTCCCAAGTAGCTGGGACTACAGGCATGAGCCACCACACTCAGATAATTTTTTAACTTTTTGTAGCTATGAGGTCTCACACTATATTGTCCAGGCTGGTCTTGAACTCCTGGACTCAAGCAATCCTCCCACCTCAGCCTCCCAAAATGCTGGGATTATAGATGTGAAACATCACCACCTGCCCAGTTGTTTTATACAAATTTCAGGTGGTGTAAAAGACAGCAGTAGATAACCACAGCAGCGACAGGTAACTGGAATCAAGGTTGATAATGTGTCTATCTCTTCACTTCAATAAACATTCCACATTTTTCTTCCAATCTACTTTACTGAGATTTTATTTCCAATTAATTTGTTTGCCAATAATAAACATCCACTATTATGTTCTCCATTTATTTTGACAGTTCAACTTTAGAAACCATTACACATCTAACAAAACCATTTCCTAGAGCTTGGTTTCCAATTTGTTTTAAAAGCTTCTTTTTTTTTTTTTTTTTTTTTTTTTGAGACGGAGTCTCGCTCTCTCGCCCAGGCTGGAGTGCAGTGGCCGGATCTCAGCTCACTGCAAGCTCCGCCTCCCGGGTTCACGCCATTCTCCCGCCTCAGCCTCCGGAGTAGCTGGGACTACAGGCGCTGCCACCTCGCCCGGCTAGTTTTTTTTATATTTTTAGTAGAGACGGGGTTTCACCGTGTTAGCCAGGATGGTCTCGATCTCCTGACCTCGTGATCCGCCCGTCTCGGCCTCCCAAAGTGCTGGGATTACAGGCTTGAGCCACCGCGCCCGGCCTAAAAGCTTCTTTCTTAACATCCTCTCCACTTACTGGAATTATTTCAGTTTTTCACCCTTTCTTCCAATCTATGTCTAAATTAGGTCACGACTAAAGACATAATTACTTGAAGCAAAATGCTGTGCACCCAACTATAAACATGATAAGTAAACATTCTGTCAGGTATAACAATTATTCAGCACTTACTATATACAAAGTATTATACCAGTACTTTGTATGTTTATAATTATACATGCTTTATTAATGAAAATGGCTATATTGAATTTTATATACACTCACCACAAGTATTATTTTGCCAGAAAAGCACATTTTAATATTTTCAACAAAAAGACTACTGCTTGGTATAATTTTAATATAAACTTCAAACCATTGTATTTTTATAAATACAGGTTATCTTATAACTTACCACTCTATTCAATAGGTATAAACTGGTCACTAACTAATCACACGGTATATGATTCTTCGTAACTACCTGGCAGAAAAAAACTTAATCCTGCTGCCTCTAAGTGTTTAGTCACTTCTAGATTAAAGTTTAGATTTTGGAAGATATTTAGTTAAACCAGGTACTGTTTTTAGGTACTGTTTGAGGCCAGCCTAGATGACCCTGTCATCTCAGTTACAATTCAAAGCTCCTTCCTATCATTCTTTCCCTCCTAGTATCATGTCTATTTTCACCCTGTTCAGCCTTACAGGAGTGGCTACAGGGATATTGCTTTCTTGCTGGCATATATTAAAAGGGAATGAGCTGTATATCTGGTCAATATTATCCTTTTGCCAGTTCTAGAAGGTACAGTGGAAAAACATGGGCAAGGCAGCTAACAGTACTGACAAGACGGCAGCTAACGGTACTGACAAGACAGTGGCTAAAACAACAGCCCACAGTCTAGCACAGACAAAGAATGAAATGAAAACAGAGATGATGAACAGGGAGAAAATGAAAAGGCTGTAAGACTGAAGAAACTGAAGAATTGGTAGAATTTGAAAAAGGGAAAACTGAAAGTTTAAGACATTCATTCATTTAATCAACAAATATTAATACCTTCTAACATGGTTCGGACCTGTGTCCCCACCCAAATCTCTTGTCAGGTTGTAATCCCCAGTGTTGGAGGTGAGGCCTGGTGGGAGGTGATTGGATCATGAGGGTGGTTTCTAACGGTTTAGCACTATCCCGCCACTTGGTACTGCATAGTGAGTTAGTTCTCCTGAGTTCTGGTTGTTTAAAAGTGTGTAGCATCTCCCCCTTCTCTTTCTTCCTCCTGGCCATGTGAAGCTCCTCACTCCCACTTTGTCTTCCATCATGAGTAAAAGCTCCCTGAGGCCTCCCCAGAAGCAGAAGCTGCTTTGCTTCTTGTACAACCTGCAGAACAATGAACCAATTAAATCTCTTCTTTATAAATTACCCAGTCTCAGGCATTTCTTTATAGCAGTACAAGAATGGACTAACACACCATCCATGTGGCTGGAAGTTCTGGAGTTTAAGATTCAGAGGAAACGTGTATGAGTAGCTTGATTAAAGATAATGATGACAGAATTTGAAAATGTCAAGAAATGCGAAGCTAGGATATTAGATGAACCCATGCACTGTGTCTCTTCAAGACTAAGAAGCAACAGGGAAAGGTATAGGTAAAAGAGCTAGTTGGCCTAAACCTCAAGGAGGAATAGTTTACAAGTTGAGATGAAAACCAGAAGAAAGAAGATTACCATCTTTAGGACCTCTAGTTGATGAACTGTGTGAAAATGAGCTGTGTTCACTTGCAAAGGCTACAGGAAAAGCAATATCCTGAGGAGAGAGCCAGGATTACTTTTCTTTCTTTCTTTTTTTTTTAAATAAAGACAGGGTCACACTCTGTCATCCAGGCTGAAGTGCAGTGATGCAATCACAGCTCACTGTAGCTTCAAACTCCTGGACTCAAGCAATCCTCCTGCCTCAACTTCCTAAGTATCTGGGACTACAGGTGTGTGCTACCATGCTGGCTAATTCTCTTTCATTTTTTTTTTCCTTTTTGTAGAGCTGAGCTCTCACTACGTTGCCCAGACTGGTGTTGAACTCCTGGCCTCAAGCAATCCTCTCTCAACCTATGGGCCACCACATCTGAACTACTTTTCAACTAAAGTGAGGAGATTGAGTGATTTATGAAGTGTGGCTGCAGAGAAGTTTGTTCAGCATGAATTAAGAGCTCTACAAAGGAATTATAAAAATGTGATGAGAGAGGTTGGCAAGGACTTGAGGAAGGGAGGGATAGGGAAAGATTTGTTAAAGATACAAAAGTACCCTGATCTGATCACTAAACACTGTATGTATCAAAACATCATACGTACCCCATCAATATCTACAATTATTTGTCAATTAAAACAAAAGAAAAAATAGGGGCAAGGCACAGTGGCTCACACCTGTAATCCCAACACTTTGGGAGCCTGCATTTGGACCTGGGGTCCAGGTAGACAGGGTGAGGCAAGATGGACGGAGCTGCTTGAGGCTTCCAAGACACACTCTAGTCTTACCATTTTGAACGCAGCCAACTAGGTTTTACACAAGATTACAAATACGCTAGAGAGAGGTGACCAGGGTTAGCCTTCTTACTTACAAATGTATAACTTTGAAAAAGTTATTTTAAACATCTCTAAGCCTCAGAGTTTTTGGTAAAACAAAGATAAAAATATCTACTTCAAGAAGTACCATGATTAAACAGCATAATGTATGTATAGTGCTTAACACAGTAATGCACAGTACACTTTTCGGTTTAATTGTTGTTGTTGTTACTAATGTAGTCCTCCAAAGAAATTGTAACCAGGTACACAGGGCATAGGGTTGGTTAGTTTCGTCCTGGCATGGTGGCTCACATCTGTAATCTCAGCACCTTGGGAGTCCGAGGCAGGCAGATTGCTTGAACCCTGGAATAAAAGCCTGGGCAACATGGCAAAATCCTGTCTCTATAAAAAATACAAAAATTAGCCGAGTGTGGTGGTGTGAGCCTGTAGTCCCAGCTACTCAGGAGGCTGAGGTGAGAGGATCACCTGCGCCTGGAAAGGTTGAGGCTGCAGTGAGCTGTGATCGCACCACCGCATTCCAGCCTGGGTGACAGAGAGAGACCCTATCTCAAAAAAAAAAAAAAAGAGAGATTGGTTAGTTCCACTGATTGCACCTCATGGTAAAAGCGGTTGCACTTGGTAGGAGAAACAAAAGGACTCAGAATGCTCTGAGTTGGTCACAGTTTCACTCAGATAAAGCTAAACATTAAGAGGTTTACCAAAGACTACTTTGTCTCAGGTATTTTCTGTCTTACACATCTGTTAGATTGCAAGCTCCTGAAGCTTAACTTGTGTCCCCAAGACTACAAACAGGAATAAAATAAAACAACATTCTATACCTCAGGGATGGTAAATCTAGAGGCTACATTTAACACAGTATCTCTTCTTCTGTTAAATAACTTCATTGTTAATTTTCTAAAAGACATTTAGATTGAAGAAAGTCATTCAGATTTAAGATTAAACATCAACAAAATAGTGAAACCCCCCCCACCACCAAAAATCCATATACCTAGTAAACAGGAGACTATTGGTATATGTATTCATGTTATTCATTATTTTTCAGATGACAAAATATGCAAAAATTTTGTATAAATGAATAATCAGGTTAGAAAAGACAGTATAATCAAATAACTCACTTAAATACATCACATTTTGCTGTAAAATTTGTGTTGTTTAACATTTGTTAAATACCTGTTTTTCTAGTTGCTGTTTAAAAAAAACTTAGGCACAATAAGATTTTGCATTCTAAGACTATATATTCCATATTATTTAGCTACATGACTGCAGAACATGCTGCATGTTAAATTCCAATATCCATCCTCATTCCTGGTTCCTCCCACCAGTGACTGACCCCTACCCTCCATTATACTCTCTGGAATCCCTGAGCCAGCATTTAAATAATGAACCAAGCACACACACAAAACTAATTCCCTATACCCTCAAAACCCCCTTTCTGCCCCATTTCTTGCTCAAGCCTGGCTCTCCAAGACACAGAATCTGTTCCAACAGACGTTGTACTTTATGTTGCTCCTAACTCATCATGGGATTCAAACATGATTTGGGTATTCACCTAGCTGCCCAATGCGGTTCTCTAAAAAAGGCAATATGGCACAGTCAGACAAATCCATGTTCAAATCTCAGCTCTTCTAGCACATGGCCTCAAGGAAGTCACTTAACCTCTCTAACATTCAGCTTCATGGTGAAATCTAGTATCAACCTCTTGGGATTATGGTAAGCATGAAATTAAACAGCATAAGAAAATAGCAGGTAATAGTTGCTCCAAAGTGGTATTTACTATTATTAATTAGACTCAGTATTCTTCCCTCATAATAAAAAAAAAATGCCTCTTATTTTATAACTGTTCCTATAATTCAGCTTTATCAGCTGACTGACTTTGTCACAGTAATAAACCAGGCTCTGGGTCACTACACATTAGTGGAGATTTAGCCATGAGACTCACAAATCTCTCTTCCATCTCAACCCTATTATCTTTGGACAGTTCAAAAATGCATGTGGAATCCAAAATATCAGACTTAACAGTTCTTTGGGATTCGAAATTCTAATGATTTTCACCCCCCATAAACAATCTCAAGACTGTACCCTGGATCTTGTTATAACTCATCCACCTCTGAAGTCTTCACATAGCCTCCTCTCAGGCTACCACTCCTTGCCTTTATCCCTCAACTTCTAGGCATTATCTTCATACATACCAATTTTCCTCTCACTCCTTAAGTTTTCTCTTAATCTATTAGCTCCATCCTACCTCCCTTCCTTTCTTACACAGTAACTAATGGTAGATTAACCAAATTACTCTCTACAAAAGCTCTTTAATTCTCTTAAAATGCAGTTCTTCAGCTACACCTACCAGGCAAACCTCAGGCTCTGGATTTGTAACCTGACTGCTTCTCTCCTCATATGCTCAACCATGGTCCTCGCCAAAGGACTGCATAGGACTTTCAGAAGACTACAAGGCATTCAAATTGAGGCTGGGCATGGTGGCTCACACCTGTAATTCCAGCACTTTGGGAGGCCAAGGCAGAAAGATAGCTTGAAGCCAGAAGTTTGAGATCAGTCTGGCCAACATAGTAAGATCTCATCCCCACACCAGCACACACACACAAATTAGCTGGGCATAGTGGTGCATACCTGTAATACCAGCTGTTCGAGAGGCTGAGGTGGGAAGATCCCTCGAGTCCAGGAGTTTGGAGCTGCAGTAAGCTATTACTATGTCACTGGACTCCAGTCTGGATGACAGAGTGAGACTCCATCTCTTAAAAATAACAAAAAATTGATACCAAATACCATGTTTCAATTCCTCTTGGGACAACCGGATGTCTTATAGATACTTTCCTTTGTCTCTGGTCAGCTCTTTTCTTCTCTTTTCCTCAGCAACTATTCCAAATGTTTTCTACTCTGCTTAAGGCCCAACCAACTACACACGATTTTAATTACCACCTACATGCTAATGACTTTAACGATTTTATTTCTACTATTGATCTCTCCCTTTAGCATAGACACATATCCCAGTGCTTACTAAATGTTTCTACCTAGATGTACATGGCCAACTAAAACTCTCAGAACTCTCCCATCAATTTTGCTTCTCTTGGGATAAACATCCTCCAGAATAACCCCTAGTGATCTCTATCTCCTAGTATTAAAATCTTTGTGCAGTTATCTCCTACACTGTACCATGGTTGGTCCATGTAACCAACAGAATACAGCAAAGATGATGATGACATGTCACCACTCTGTGATTATGTTATGAAAAGACTATGGCTTCCATCTTGGTCTCTCTCCCTTCCCACCCCTCAGATCACTTGCTGTAAGAAGACCCATGTGGTAAATAAAGTCTCCTAAGACCCACATGAGTGAACTCAAAAGTAAAATTTCTAGCGCTAGTCAACTCTTTACAGAGACTATCGCCCTGGTCAGCAGCTTGAATGCAACCTCATGAGAAGCCCTAAGCCAGAACCACTCAGTTAAGTGACTCCTGGATTTCTGAATCTCAAAAGTGTCAGATAATAAACTTTTGCTGTTTTAAGCTGCCAAATTTGGGGATAATTTTTTACCCAGCAATAGGTAACAAATATATGTCCTTCCTTTATTCTTATCTCAGTCAACATTAATAGTAGCTATCTAGTCCATCTAGTCACTCATTCACTCTCTCATTCATTCAGGAAACACTTAAGTACACAGTATATGACAGACCCGTTATCCTCAATCTTTTCCGACAACAAACTGTCACAAAGTCCTGCCAAATTTATCACCAAAATGTTTCTCCAACCTCCTCCTCAGATTTGAGATTTCTCCAATCTCCTCTCTCTCTTCCACTATTGTCCTAATCCATGGCTCTCATAATTTCTCACCAATACTATTACAACAGCTTCCCATTTAATTTCCTTTGTTTCCCATCTGTCTCTGTCAAGGGTGATCTATTTAAGACATAGAAAAGCAGTAGTACATGAGAGCTAAGGCAGTTAAGAACCAGGAGAAAGTTCTTTTCATGAATAAATAACTCCAGTATCTTTGCAGACAAGTAAGTTAAGCTTGCTAGTTTCAGTAAAATAGCAGTTTATCCATCCCATGTGTACAGAGAAAGAAGAGAGGACACACTTTTCACAGCTGTGAACAACTCAGGCAGAGAACAACATCATACAGTGCAGCAACACTGAGTGATCAGGCAAAATTGGACTACATGATTTTGCAGAGAGCCATGTTGCGGTAACAATTTAACACAAAGTGAGTGTCCTAAAGCAACACAAATGTACTAAACTTAGAATTCCTGAGGTCAGAAGTCTGAAAACAGTTTTACCGGGCCAAAATCTGAAGGCTCTTGAGGAGAACTTGTTTCCCTGCCTTTTCTAGCTTCCAGAGGCCGCCTGTGTTCCTTGGCTCCCTCTTTCACTTAGAAGGATCCTTGTGATTACAGTTGCCCATCCAAATAGTCAAGGATAATCTCCCCATCTCAGGATCCCTAACCTAACCACATACGCTAATGTGAGATAACATCTTCGCAGGTTCTAGGATTAGAATGTGAACATCTTTGGGGGTGCCACTGTGTGCTACAGTCCAGTTCCATAATTTTCTCTAGCAATGCTCCACAATCCAGAAGTAAGAATAGAGACAGCAAATAGCAACAGTGACTCAGGATTGAAGAAGGTTAAAGATACACATGGTCCTAAATAGAGCAATATTATAGTAATGAGCTTGGCTTCAGATCAAATTGCTTTTTATTCCAGGACAGTTATCTTTGCCAACTCCCTCATGATCCAGTAGTACTCTTAACTGGATTCCTTTTTCTGATAATTACTAGGGGGTTGAAACAAGAAGGTGTGGACAGATATGAATATACACTACCAATAAAAACACTGAAAATGCACATTCTTCTAGGTCATTTAAGGAAGGCATATATCAAGATAGGAACCAGTAAGACTAACTGCCTAAGACATTCTATATTTGAATAGTTTTGTAAAAGTTTTCTGTATGCGGCATAAGGTTAATTCAGAAACATCCAACCAAATGTGCTATAGCCTCGAACTGTTTAAGATCTCAAGTTATCCTTAGGTACCTAGACAAAAACTTTTAATAAAACCAACTCCCACAGTGACAATTTATGCTAGAAAAGAAGGAACTGCAAACATGTTTTAGGCAAATGATGACTATTAAAGATTTTATTTAAACTAAAATAAATTATTTTTTAAAGGTTTTGCTCCATGCCCTGGAAGCATTTACATTATTTTTTTCCTTTTTCTGACCTAGGGCAATGTGACAGATTTAATTTTAGATCTTGAAGATTACAATTAACATACAAGGAGAGAATTTTATCCGATGCTTATGATTGTAGGGTGGCCTGTAGGTGATTGCCAACTTACACAAAAGATTAGTATTTCAGCCTCCCCTATCCTTTCCACCCCTTTCATCTGAGGGTGTTTACTGAGATAATGAGTCAAAGTCACACTCACGTGAGGGTGTTTAGGGTGGTAATAAGAGTCATAGTCACTTAGGCCCCTACCAATAGCTGATAAACAGCAGGAGCTAAGAAAACAGCAGATGCAAAGTTGTGCCTCCATTTTTAGATACAGTTGATCTTCTCTACTCATGGACTCCATATTTGTAAATTATCTTACTTGCTAAAATTTATATGTAACCCCAAAATCTAACACTCGAGGTGTGTTAAATAACCTTTGCTCAGGCATGAGTTACAGTGATATTTGGCTGTGGGTTCACTGTTAATACATCAATATATATTTTAAAAGGTGTTTCAAACAGAAACACACATAAAACAAGGTTATACATTGATCAGTTGGTGAAAATGTTGTGACCACAGGGTGTCAGGAACCTAGCTCTGTATTCTCCCTAGACCATGGAATACAACTACTACGAATAACGAGAACTGATTATATTTTATTTGCTGCTCAACCTCTACTTGACAGCTATGGTCCCTAACAATGTAGACTATATATCCATCAGAAAAGAAAATACAGCTGGGCACAGTGGCTTGCACCTATAATCCCAGCTACTCAGAAAACTGAGGTGGAAAGATCACTTTACCCCAGGAGTGTAAGATTGCAGCAAGCTATGATGGCATCCCTGTACTGCAGCCTGGACAACATAGCCAGACCCTGTCTCTAACAAACAAATAAATAAATAAACAAACAAAATAAAGATATATAAAAAACTACTTTATTGTTTTTGTTTTTTCGGTTTTTTTTTTTTGAGATGGAGTTTCACCATGCACCCAGGCTGGAGTGCAGTGGCATAATCTCAGCTCACCACAACCTCCGCCTCCTGGGTTCAAGCGATTCTCCTGCTTCAGCCTCCCGAGTAGCTAGGATTACAGGCATGTGCCACCATACCCGGCTAATTTTTGTATTTTTAGTAGAGACAGGGTTTCACCATGTTGGCCAGGCTGGTCTCAAACTCCTGACTTCAACTGTGATCCACCCACCTCAGCCTCCCAAAGTGCCGGGATTACAGGTGTGAGCCACCGTGCCTGGCCTAAAAACCTACTTTATCATTAAAGAGTATGTCAGCAGAGGCTTAACCAAGTCAGGAGGGGATAGTGGGTGCAAACCGACTCCTCTCTCCCGCATCAATTATCTCCTTTAATCTTTACAATAATTCTATGAAGTAGGCTTTGTTATTCTCATTTTACAGATGAGGACAACACAGCCTTGAGTCGTTAAAATATGTATTAAAAGGCCGGGCGCGGTGGCTCAAGCCTGTAATCCCAGCACTTTGGGAGGCCGAGACGGGCGGATCATGAGGTCAGGAGATCGAGACCATCCTGGC
>NW_012110920.1:1807370-1813324 GCF_000951035.1 Colobus angolensis palliatus | reverse complement strand
TGTATTAAAAGTCAAACACTAGGAAGTGGTGAAGGTGAAATTCAAATAAGGGTATGCCTAATTTACTGAACCACATCTCTGACCCATATGATGGGCACTGCTGCCTGACTGGGCCATTTGGCTCTGGGAACAATGTGGCCCTCCGGCTGCCCATGAGAAACCTAAACCTAACACAAACACATTAACTCCGGGGTTTCTAAGACTGATATTTCCTTTTACCCACTCTACCCCCCAGCCAAATATATTAGAGATTTGTAACCAGAATATGTCAACTGAGGCATCAAAACCTTATTAGAGAATTTAGAAGGCATCAGCATAGTTTCTTTATCCAAGAAAAGCACGTATATAAGTTCTACCCAAAAAGAATGAAACCAAATAGAAAAAGTGGCCCATGATTACACATTTAAAATTTGTCAGAATTAATGTACTGATAAATATGTTGTAATTAAAATATACGATTAGGGCCGGGCGCGGTGGCTCAAGCCTGTAATCCCAGCACTTTGGGAGGCCGAGACGGGCGGATCACGAGGTCAGGAGATCGAGACCATCCTGGCTAACACGGTGAAACCCCGTCTCTACTAAAAAATACAAAAAGCTAGCCGGGCGAGGTGGCGGGCGTCTGTAGTCCCAGCTACTCGGGAGGCTGAGGCAGGAGAATGGCGTGAACCTGGGAGGCGGAGCTTGCAGTGAGCTGAGATCCGGCCACTGCACTCCAGCCTGGGCGACAGAGCGAAACTCCGTCTCAAAAAAAATAAAAAAAATAAAATAAAATAAAATAAAATAAAATAAAATAAAATATACGATTAATATATTCCAGATACATTTTCTCAAGTCAGTCGGAAAAAATAAGTAAAGTATTAGGTTGGCACAAAAGCAATTGAGGTTTTTGCCATTGAAAATAAAGGCCCAAACCGCAATTACTTTTGCACCAACCTAAATACATAGCCTGAAATGGAATAATAAATAGTATTACATAATTAATAGTACCAAGCACAATGTCTTTCATATAGTAGGCATTCAACAAGTTTACCAAACACATAGACCTACATGTTCTACTTTGGTCATATCTAAGTATATTTTATTACTCTGAGTAGACCGTTACACACACACACACACACACACACATCTTCCTCCCAAAATTCACTAGGTGAAACATCTAAAAGTAGGCAAAGAATACTATTTACTATTTTGGTCATGAAATGTTTTCTGAAAGAAATGAGAATCTTTAAAACTGTGCTTAAGGAGCTACAGGATGAAAAATGCAAATACCTGTGAACACAGACACACATTTGCCAGAATAAATAAAATCTGCTCAACCACCAAGGCCAATGTCTAGAATTTGTAAATATTCAAATGTGGCACTTCATTTTATAAGAAAGACATGAAAAGTAAAAGGGCAAGTAACAATTTATTCAGAAATTAAATATCAGCATTCATAGGTCTGGCCTAATAGGACTAGTATAAGTTTGGTCCAATTTCACAGTGGTCTGGAGTTGATGAAGAACTCCAGTATGATATATGAATGGTATGATATAAATGTAAGTATACTATATTAGAAAGTGAAAAATTATTAACTGCTATGGAAACTTCCAGTTAACTGAAATAACTCATTCTCTAATAATTTAGCATAAATAGGAATTTATCCTATTCTTTTACTAAAATTATCAATTTTATTGATAATTTAAATATTAGTAGTGTACTTTATAGATGAAATGTTTTACTTTCCAACTTCCTTAAACTTCAGTACAGAGATGGTACATATAAATAAGGAAATACAGATTAGCAATTAAAAAAATCATTAGAAGTACTATCTCCTTTACAATTAAATGAGGTAGCACACAGTAGCCAAGTCTAAAATATCCAAATTCCACATGTGATTGTTGATCACTAAGTCTTTTGTTTTTCCATGTATTAGAGATCCTTTGATCGCTTCAGCCTTCATTAACATCTCAAGATAATACCGTAAGATATGGGATAAAAAATTCATATATTCAACTTCACTATTTTTTATACATTCTCATTGAAGTTTCTGTAGAAAAGAAAGATGTAATCCTTGGTGAAATAAGGCTACAAATAACAGTTATTCACTGATGTAATTTAGTTAAAAGTTAAGAATCACAGATTTTCTAAAATATTTGCTTTGGTCTTAAATGTTAAGCACACCAAAACACTACAACTGGCAATCTCCAACTTGCTTGGTCTGCAGTTTTTACTTGTTGGTACTGGGCATTTTAATTTTAATAATCAAATTGAGACTTTTGTGACTTTGTTACTGAAGGATGATTTGTATTATCTAAGAGCAACCAGAAAAATTAAGTTAATCCATGGCAGAGGATGAACCAGTCTCGAAGAGTAAATTGAAAGAGACAAAAAGGGAAAAAAATTTGAAGTGACAAAAAAAAAAAAGCTTTCATAATTATATCCCACAAGGCCTGCTTTTCAACCTAATATGCTGAAAAGTCAACACAGTGGAGAGCACAGAAGTATACAAATGTGGTCTTATAAAACATAACTGAATCCATCCAGCTTCACTGCCTATCCTGAGATAGTTCAGCCATTAACATTTGCAGAAACTTGCCATAATGTAGCTCAGGAATCTAATATTAATTCTTAAAACTTGACATGAGTGACCCAAATATGCTAGGCTTCCTTTAAAAGGCAGAGATTGTGTCTTGCTCCCTGCTGTATCTGTAACATTTCCCAAAGTCTCCCTTATATTAAAGGTGCTTAAAGAACTGCTGTTCTCCTTACCATGAGAAAGAAGGTTGCCATGTTAGGCTCTTAGGAAACAGGATCTGAACAAATCTGCAGACAGCAAAGACTGCTTTTTAGTTAAAAATATATTGAGCTTCACTATGGGCAAAATTATAATATATATTACTTTCATGCTTATCCTTTCATAGCGAGCCAAATCTTTGAAACATGCACACTGTATTTTCAGTATATACTACCACAATACGGAATAAATGTGAAAACTTTAAACTTTGATATTCGAAGGAGAAAAAAATACTACTATATACACATTTTTTTAAAAGTTTAGCAGAAAACTCTCAAAATAAGTGCACTATCATACAACACTGTTAAATGCAGAATGGTTTATTTTAAAAGGAGAGAAGCATTTTAAAAAATATCCATATGTTATTAATACTCATATTAGTATATGTCTTTTCAGTGAGTGACAGCCTGAATCAAGAGCCTACTATGTGCCGTTACAATTCTGTAAAATAGGTATTATCATCCCTATTTTAAAGATTAGGAAACTGAAGGTTCAGTGTTTAATGGCTTGCTCAAGGTCACAATAGTAGTAAGAGGTGGAGTGAGAATTTTAACTTAGTGTGTCAGGTTCCCACACTGCTCTTAAGTGTGCTGCTGCTATAATGCTGAAGAGTTAAGTTCTACTGACTTCTTTCCAAAAGAAATAAAATCCAATTTTAATGGTTACGTTTACAGTGTACAATTATGAAATATAAGCCACTGTCAAGTTCCAACCATAGTGGGAATGCACCTCTGCTAGTATGAATAAACTCTTCATGAGTAAAAATTCTATATGGCAGATAGTAGTAAAGTTTGTAACAGTCCCTATGTTTATATACATTCATGATGTCATGCTTGTAGCACAGTATTTACAATAAGTGTATATGACTGTAAAATTTGACAACTTTCAAAATGGTACATAAAGAAAGCAAGTCTTATTATATGTCTGTAGAAATAGAAAGATGTTGGCTGCAACAGAGTCCTATTATCAGACTGTTTCATTCTCAGGCTTTATCTTCGTAAAAAAGGCAGGATAATCCCCAGATATTTCAGGATGCGTTAATGGTTCTTATTGGAATGATTCTGTCCCAACTACCTTGCCCCATCCTGGGAAAATCTGGTAATATCTGGAGGCATGTTTACTGTCATGACTGGGGGTGGGTGTGGGAGGGTAGCTACTGGTACCCACTGAGTACTGCCAGGGATGCTGCTAAACATCCTGTAATGCACAGGATATCCCACAACCAACAAGGAACTATCCAGTCCAAAATGTCAATAATGTGACAATAACCGGTCCAAAATGTGACACTGAGAAAGCTAGTATGAAGGATTAAATGTCTGAAGTACTTAGCAGAGGGGGTGGAGAGTGTTTAGAGACTGTAACTACAAACACAAAACCACAGAGTCCAAGTAACGCTCAGTAAAGATCAGATGAGGCATTCAAGCGGTGTGAGAGCACTGGCCTGAGAGCACCCTCTTGTCTCATTAGATATGAGGTAGGTAATGTAATGGCAGAAAATACCAGCTTCCAATCAATACACCTACCTTTACCGGTGGTGCTGACTGATTTTTTTCTGATAAAAGAACAGGAAACTGAAAAGGTGTTAAGTAGAAAGAAAAAAAATGTACTGAAGAGCAACAGCTTTTATTAAACAGTACACAGTCCCACAACCAGTTCACTGAGTTTTCCTATTACTTACAGTAGGGCTCTAGAGGGTTACATCTAAAATGAGAACAGTGGATGTTATGGACACATCATGAGAGAAAATCAGAATAAATATTCATGTGCTTCATTCAGGACATCAGTATTCGGAAGATCAAACACTGTTGCAGGAAGCCTGGCTTTTAGACTCCAAATGTGTAAATGTTCTGATGATACACTACTATCATTCCTTCTTCGATCTTCCTTTCTCTGAATGCAATACTCTGACAAAAAAGGAAACAAAACACCGCACAAACAACTTCTGAGTCAGTGCTGAGATAAAACAAAAGACAAAACAGAAAACTTCACAAGACGTTGGTTGAGTTTAACTGTTACCTACCTGTAACTTTTCTTTTGCTCTTCCATTTGTGCTCTCCTTTTGTAGTCCTTTTATGTTATCTTTTCTATCCTCAGTCACATTTCTTTACTAAAATCTTTTTATTCTCTTTTCATCCTTTTTTCACTCCCATTTCCTTCCTTTCCTCTCTTCGGAATCTCATGTCTTACTTCACTCTCTCAAAAGTGCCAACCAGCAATGGGATTATATGAGAACTTTAGAGTTGAGTCAGACTTAGAGGCTATCTAGCAGTAACCCCCACGATGCCCATCTCTCTTCAGCATACGAACTCTCCTAACAAGCTGTTAGGAGTCAGCTTAAACACATTAAGGTACACCACATTTCTTAACTTTCAGACACCATAAATCACTTCTTACTGAGAGGTATTGCTAGATTGCTGGTGAGATCTAAGCAGAGCAATAGAACTGGTAGGAATTGCTCTTGCTTCACAGATACCAATTCCTTCTCATTATCGACATTTATTAAATTAAAAAAAAGTCCCCTGATTTAGGTACAGTCCTAACTACACGTGGCTGAATTTGACGGCTATCTGCTCCTTGAAAATTATCCTTCGATAGAAAAACATTGAACTAGATGCAGACACAGTGTGATTCATCTAATAAGCCTTGTTTGACATTTTGTCAGGATAAGGAATGACTCATTAAATGCCCCAAATTGGCACTCAAGGTATGTTTTACCCTTCTACATTCCTCTGAAAGTTGAGTCTCCCCTTAACTAACCAGTAAGATACTGTTTAATTCCGAGTCATATTACGTAAATACGGTACTGTACTTCAAATGGTACTGTAGTGTGATGCCTCGTGGAGCCCTGGCAGATGCATGGGAGCAACAGCAAAGTGATTTAGTATTGTGGAATGAAGGAACTAAATCCTAATTTGTTCTGTGCTGGCTTAGCCCTAAAGGGCAAGCAGGTGCAAGTCCCTTACACCCACCGTGCCCTTGTGCTGTCTAGTTTAAATTCATGTTGCCAGCGTTACACCAAAGTTTGCAGGGTTTTGGAGGTGTCTCCGGCTGTTGCTTCGGCGCAGGAGTCGCGTTCCCCTCGCTGCAGGCGCAAGGCGTGCTGCCTCCCAGGCAGGCAGGTGAGTCTGGCTCGGCCCGCACAGGGTGGCCACCCGCCCCGCCGCTGCGCCCCTTACCT
>NW_012110920.1:1805513-1806655 GCF_000951035.1 Colobus angolensis palliatus | reverse complement strand
GGGACCGCGCCTCCAGTGCTTCCACCGTGTGGCGGGGACCCGACAGCCCAGCCCCGGCGGCGATCCCCGTGTGGCGAGCATGAGGCCTGACGTAAAAAAAAAATTCTCCCCAAGAAGACAGTGCCGTGGTCACCTTCGGTTAGAAGAACGGGTGTCGGTGTACAGACCCTTTCCACGTGTATCCTCTTGTGTGCAGGGCCCCAAGAAGTGGCTCTTCCCCAAGAGCGGCAAGCCCAACCCAGAGACCTGAGTAGTGAAGTAGCGAGATTTCCCTGCCCTGACCTTCCGTCCAGTGGCACACAACTGATCGTAACACTGTCTTAGACCCCCTCCTCCGTCCCCTACTGAGTGCCCGGCCACTGCCCCCAGTTCAGTGCTGAGTGTATCTGTGGAGGGAACACTCCTCTTCAGTCAGCTGGTGGAGCACCGCACAGCTACTTTCCCCCGGTGGAGCTGAAGACAAATAGATACGAAACTACTTGGCTGGAAATAAGTAAGAATAGGATTGGAGTGAAAGTAGTGGGAAAAAATTGGAACAAGACATCAGTGCTTTAAGGATTTGGAGCTGAGCCAAAATGTGTCATAACTTGTGCATTTTCACCTTTCCTAAATGTGTTATTCCCTACTGATTTTCTCTTAACATCTCTACTCCTGCAAGTCAAATGATTTTTTTAAAAAATTTTTTGTATCCTGCATTGAAGCATGTGAGTCATTTTAGGGCATGGATAATACAAACTTTAAAAATCATAGAATTGTACCTGTGTTTTAAAAAATCTTATCACGCAGTTTTGCAGAACCAAATTCCCCAACTCTATGTGATTTCTTTTTAACATGCAAGTAGCCAAAATATAAATCTGAGGATATTAACAGACTAATTGAAAGCCGAATTAACAAAGACTGTCTGGATGTGACAACATCTAATCAAGGTGAAGATTTAATCGGACCCTGAAATACTTTCAGATCTGTTGGAATTCCAGAAAGGAAACTTGAAATTGGCTGCCTCTTTTCCCAGATGCTAGGTACTCAGTCCCCGTTAAATAGACCTTCCAGGAAAAACGTCTAGTTTCAAGGTTCTGAATGGAGCATATGGTCAGAAATTAATATCCTGCAAATGTTGCTCCTTTCTTTTTTTTCTTTTTTTT
>NW_012110920.1:1796820-1798223 GCF_000951035.1 Colobus angolensis palliatus | reverse complement strand
TTCCATGTAGTTGAGCGGTTTTGATTGAGTTTCTTAGTCCTGAGTTCTAGTTTGATTGCACTGTGGTCTGAGAGACAGTTTGTTATAATTTCTGCAGAACCATTTTTCTCTCGGGAACTGAAGTGGAGTTATTTGCCTTCCGCCCGCATCTCACTTTTTTTATTTTCTAAGTTAGCTTTTGAGCCCAGAAGTAGATATTCCTTGTATGTCATTTACACAGCGACCTTCCTAGAATGCCCATGCGTCTGGATACTTTCTGCATTTACTCAGGTATTGACAAAATGCTGCAGTTCTACTGAAAATCTATGAGATGACCATTTGAGCACCCAAGCAACTTTAGAATGTGTCTTCTATGGAAGGCCTGGAGCTTCCCTTCTGGTATTTCATCCATTGCTGGTACTGAGTACCCAGGGTGAAACCCTCCATCTGACATTGTCAGCAATTCCAGTATGGAGATGGCACTTATGTGATGGGGCTCAAGATCAGATAATAGAAGACGAGCCAGGAGTTGAAGTCTCAGTAGGCTTGGGGGCTTAATGTTCAATGCGCACCAGACTTCTAAGACTCAGGAAGCGGGTGTGGATCTGTCTGTCCAGTGCTTCTCATCTACAGCCTGGACCAGCCATTTCTTGGGGTGAACTACTAAAAGCTTTTGTATGACCTGTGTCAGGCAGAACTCTGGCCAGACCCTTTTCCATAGTCCATTTGTAATGTATTTCCACGTGGCACAGGCATCTCCACTTTTGCCCAAGCCCTCATGTGGATCAGAATTATTCTCCCTACTGTCACTCTTCTTTGCCACCACAGAAAATATTTCAAGATGCAGCCCCAAGCCTCTCCCTGTAATCGATAATATGAGGGCTCATATAGGAACAATGTCACAGGCTTACAGGAATATGTTCTTAAATATCTGCTTTTTTATTATTCTCTTCATTAAAATGACATTTATATTATCACCATTATGATTGTTATTAATGTTATTACTATATGGGTACAGTTCTTTATCATGGATATATTTGTGGTAGTTATTATGCAATGCTGAATAATGTTTTTGTGTTCTGAAAACTGTTGAATTTGCTGAAGATGATTAAAAGACAACCTTAAAACATACATGCCACAGCAACCCCAAGACCCCTACTGTACTACCTGGTGTCCTGTAGAAGAATGGGCTTCCCGAGTTATTCTTTTACTTTTTGGGCAAGTATCTATTCATACCAGCATAGAAGACTGATGAACTGCACCCTGATCTTGCCATGGGCTCAGAAAGAATTCATACATATGCTTTATGTGCTAGCAACTCTGTGTGGAGGCCTGTGAGCCCTACAATGCACTTTCTTTCACCAACTAGTCCACCTAAAAGTTTTCTAAGTCAAATTCCCCCTCCATGCTTGGAAAGGTCATGA
>NW_012110920.1:1787442-1790094 GCF_000951035.1 Colobus angolensis palliatus | reverse complement strand
CAAGGATGCTCCCGGCCCAGCGGTGGCACCCGGCCCCAACAGGATACTGACGCCCTGAGGGCGCGGAATAGCGCGGCCTGCGCAGGGCCCGCCATCTTGGGCCTGGCAAAAAGAGCAGCCTCTTCAATGCTCCCACCCGAAACCTCCCCGGAGGCCCCAGCCCCAAAGCCAGAGCAGCGGCGCCTCCCTAACCCCGGGTAAACAAAACTCAGGTCCTCCCTGGAGACCCGGCTCGCCGCGGGAAGCAGACCGCGCATGCGTCCTGCATGGCCGGAAGGATGGGTTTCATTGCCCTCTGCAGGCATGAGGTGGCAGCACAAGACCTTTGGCCTTTACTGCTTAGCGGGGGACCTGAGTCTGAATCACTGAAATTCAGGTATGGATTATTCAGTATCTTTCTTTTGGAAGATCAAATGGAAATTGAGTACAATATCTTGTGCTTTAATTAAAGAAGATGGGAGTAAAGAAACAAATTCAAAAGTTAGTATACAAAAGTCAATTGATTCCCTCTATGTGAAGGGAAGAAGAGCTTGAATAAGAGAAGCATTCTGTGTTATGCTCTAATGCTGGAGATCTGCCACCATGCGTTTGTCAAATCCTGTAGAATTTCACAGCACAAATAGTATAACTTAATGTGGCTCAGGACTACATATAATGTCAACCACAGTTTGAGGATAAATTACATATTTAATTAAAGAGATTAAACAATAAATAATGTTATGAGCTCTGCCTGGACACAATCCTTGCCTCTCCAACCAGTTTGCCAAGGGCTCGAATTTCTTGCTCGTTATCCTCACAATTGACATAAACCATGGCTGCAGAGTAAAATCCATCACTTGTGGAGATTTTTTAATATAATGATGTGTCCATTTCAACCATGGATAAGGCCATTTAGCCTTAGTAAGGCCTATCATATTAAGATTGTGCCTGTTTTACAAAATTTCAAGTCATCATTCCACTTGTTATTCAGGAAACATGTTCTCTTGAGATTTAGGTTCAGTACTGAGGCTCCTTGATGGACAATACATTTTCCAATTCTGAGGACAAGGCAGAGGAGGCCCCCTCTGTGAGAACTTTCATTTTGCTTCTGGACATTGAATCAAATATAGGAAAGGCTTGCATGGTGGCTGACGGGTTCGGCTGTTTTCTCATGCTGGTGTTTTATCTTCTGGACAGAAGTAAAAGGAGCACAGCTGTGTCTGTCTCTGTGTAATAACTCAGGACTTACCTGAATAAATTCTGGGGTGCCATGAGATGAACTGCTACCTCCACTTAGAGAGGCTTCAGGGACAAAATTTCAAGAGATTTCTGAGGGATAGAAGAGCAGGGCTGCCTTATTCTCTGATCCCAGGTAACTACTCAGAGATAGAGGCAAGTCCTGGGGACACCCAAATGCATATACTAGGTGTCTTTGATTCAGCCTCCATTTCCTTGCTAAATCTATGCAATGACACACTGAGAAATCTGGCAAGTGGGGCTGAAGATCTCTGATGTGTCAGTTCCAGGGTTGGATGGAAACAACTGGTTTTAGTGGACATTAAAGTCAAGGGAGGTGAGCTGTGAGGAAAGAGCTGTTGAAGACTGGGGAGACTCAGAAGTTGGGCTGGAATCTCCACCCATAAGCCAAGGAGTGCAGATGCAAATCGATTTGTTAGGGCTGCATAAATGAAAGAAGGACTTCGCCAACACACTAAGTTTTTTCAACAACCGATTGTATTCTTTCAATATTTGTAAGTATTGATCTTTTGGAAATGTTTAATGAGATTTCTTATATAATTCTGCATTCAATTTATGCCCAGGTCACTTTGCTATTATACATTTATGTGCTGCATTTTATTAATAGACATTTTCTCAAATTTCTGAATTATTTTGCTAAACTATGTGTTAAGAGTTTTTTCTAGCGGTCCACCTTCTTGACTCACTTTTCTGATGAGAAATCTATCAGGTTTCTCCACAGTGATTTTCAAGTTTGATAGCTCCTCAATGTGAGTAACTTAATGTCAACTAAGAAATGAATTACCACTAAAGAATCTTCTCCTTTCAAGATGCTAACCGTGTTTTGTCCAGTGTGAAATCTCACATGTGCCACAAGTGTTACTCTGTGAAGAAAGGAATTCTCCTGATCTTTCAGGGCATAACTTCTCCACTAAGAAGTGTTTGGTATTCCAAGAGGTTTCATTGCCCTTGGAAAGGCTTTCCCTTCATATTTAGCTTATAAAGGATTTCCTCTCTTATTTTCCGTTTTAGCAGCATTTTACCATTGTGTTTTCTTGTGAACATCAAGCCTAGTGCTTGACTGAATGTTTATTCACAGAAAATACAACTAAAGGGTTCATCCAAGTAAAGTTTTCTTACGTTATTTGACAACAAATTGCACATAAAAACATTTTCACACTGAACACAGAGCTAGAGATTCTCTACCTGAAAGTCCCACACGTTTTAAGTTGTTAAAACTGTTGCTGAAGACTTTTAGTCTATTATGTTGACAGTTTCAGCTCTTTCGTGTCATTTATGATCAGATCACTAACAAGTCTTTGGTACACACATGTCATACAATTTCCCTTCCATATGAATTTATTGATGTGGGCTGAAGAACAAAGGTAACTGAAGTAACGTCCATGTTGATTACAGTAATTCTTCAAAATGTGAGTC
>NW_012110920.1:1786948-1787392 GCF_000951035.1 Colobus angolensis palliatus | reverse complement strand
CCCCAGTTCACCAGACACAAATGCATATCCGATTGTTTCCCTGCCCCATTTTGCCTATGTTGTCTTATATAAAATGCAGCTTTCCTGCATTATTCTTCTGCCTCATTTTTTTATGTCATCTCATGTAAAAAAAATCCAGATTCACTCAGCCAGAAAAATGCATGAATGACTATTTTTTTCTACCCACCTTTTACACGAAAATTGTGTACTTCTCAATATCCCACCCTTTCCCCCTTTAAATTTAGAAAAAATCACCTTTGGAGAAAGATATACACCTGTCCCCCAGGTGCATGTCCTTAACTCTGGAAAATAAATCTCCTAAAATGATTGAGACTTGTCTCATCATTTTTCTCGATTGACACTTGCATACACATTATCTCCTGCAGACACAGATTTTTTCTCTTTTGTAAGATACCAACTGCAGAGTTATTCCATTAATTGTGA
>NW_012110920.1:1786486-1786898 GCF_000951035.1 Colobus angolensis palliatus | reverse complement strand
CGCCCGGCCAGTCTGAATTCTTTTGTGTCCTCTAAAGCCAGAGCTTTGACTAAAGACTTTCCTACTTTTATCACATTCATAACGCTTTTATCCAAGGTGAGTTCTCTCATGTTTTCAAAGGTTAAAGGATTCAATAAAGCCTTTCCCACACTGATTTCACTTATACAGTCTCTCTCCCATGTGAGTTTTCTCATGTCTTCTAAGGTGAGAACACTGAGTGAAGGATTTCCACATAGATGACATGCATATGGCCTCTCTCCGATGTGAGTCATCTTGTGCCGTCTAAGGTGAAAGCAATTAGTATAGGCATTGTCACATATATTACACTGATATGATCTAACTTTAGTATGAATTCGTTTATGTGGTTAAGGGGACAACTGATTACTAAGGGATTTTCCACACTGTTTGCTGA
>NW_012110920.1:1783613-1785261 GCF_000951035.1 Colobus angolensis palliatus | reverse complement strand
TAGCTTAACCTACATTTTAGAAATTACCACTCATTTAATAAAACCGCTAATTAATATTTGACTGATATTATTCATTGACAAAGCACCTCCTCCTATTAGAGCACAGGACCCTGTTGCTTACCCAGATTCTGGCCTTGGAGAAATTCTCTTCCTTCCCGCCAGGGCTCTTTTCCTTGCTCCAGCTGCAAAATTCTATAGGATTTGCTTGTCTGGTACCCTGTAGTGGAAGCAGTACTTGTGTTTTGAGCTCACTGTCAATAAATGTGCATTATCACCAACTGTAAGGCAGGCCATCAAGGAAGAATAAAAACAGTGAAGGTCAGCTCAGGCCACAAGACCTAGAACACAGAAAACTCCCCAGGACTTTTCTCACCCGACATGAGACTAGGAAATAAATCCAAATGAAAGGTCTATCAGGTAAAGGAAATTCAAAACAGTCAGGACCTATGAATGCTGAGTCCATGCCTAAGTTCCAAGACACAATGCATAATACACAGTCTTTTCAGAAAGAGAATAATTAAATCTCTGCACAGTACGTTTATTATTATTCTCATGCAGAACATAAAAAAACATTTGATTTACAAAAATAATTGGTGTTCTATACAGAAAAGATATTGCTATTGTTTTCACTAATTGGTCTCAGCCTAAGCATAGCGACTAAAGCAGAAGAGTTATTTAGAAAATATTTAATTTAATACATTGGAAATATTAAGTTCCCAGGTCTGTTCTGAGTATTAGAGACTGAGTACCAAGGAAATCATGAAATCCTTGTCAAGATTACATTCTAATTGAGTGCCAAACTAAATAAAACAAAATAAAATAAAATAAAATAAAGATATTTCTTTCAGACAGATTTAGAGATCTCAAACTTTTTTCAGATAAGATGTGTGAGAGAATCAGAGAAGAGATTAGAGTGAGATATGGGGAAGCTGTTCCAACACTTATTGAATGAATGAGTCAATGTGTGTCTACATACGTCTGTGAATGTTGAGGGACTCACCGAGGGACTCCAGGTGACTGACGTTTTCCGGCAATACATCTCTGTACAGCTTTCTCTTGGATGTGTCCATCATGGCCCGCTCTTCCTGGGTGAAGTCAATAGCTACGTCTTCAAAAGTCACTTTCTTCTAAAATGTCACAGACATTTTAGTTTAGACAGAGAATCCCTTTTAATGTCCAGAGGAGGAAGGCTGAGATGACATACGTAGGACCTGCATACGCAGAAAACTCAGTGTTTTAGATTCCAGCCAGTTCATTCTCAATACTAAGCTGGTATCTGCCTTTCAGATTCACTCACAGAGACATACCCACTCTTAATCCATTAAACTTTAGTATAAAGAAATATCGCATGAGGTGTGGCATAATATAGCCCAGATAATTTTCAGTAATGCGTTAATCACCTGTACATAACTGATTATAAAATTTTCACTTGAACCTTCAGAAATAAAACAAACTTACCATGAATTTCAAGTAAATTACAGATTTGTCACAAGGCAAATAACCATGATTTACTACATTTTAAACATGACCATGATTAAATAAATTATTTCTCTAGATGAACCACAGGTTTCTCACCAATCAAATGGTTGAAAGACCTATTATGTGCTTAGAATAATCTAAAGAAGTAATAGAAAACATGTTTCCTATC
>NW_012110920.1:1781696-1782043 GCF_000951035.1 Colobus angolensis palliatus | reverse complement strand
GTGTGCAACCATAATTAAGTAATTGTATTTCTTATATGTTACTTTCAGTTACCAGAAGGCAAAAAGGTTAATTATCAAAAGGTAAAATGAATGGGAATAAGAATAATAATGACTTCTTTAGTTGCCCTTTTGCAAAGTTTTTAAAAGCACAAATATATTTTATCAAACCCTCCTTTTTCCTCAACACTGTGCAGCTCTTACCCAAGGCCTATCACACAGGCCTGTTGAACTCAGCTGCTCGAACATCAGCCTCATTATTGGGCTGTGATCTTCTGCTTTTCACACATCTCTATTGCCTGCATTCATCACAATCCTAAGTCTATTTCAGCCAACAGTACAGTTAATGG
>NW_012110920.1:1779495-1779746 GCF_000951035.1 Colobus angolensis palliatus | reverse complement strand
TCTGTTTTAGGATGGGGATAATCAATTCAGGAATTTATTTCACTTGGAGCATCAACACTCCCATCCTGCTGATCTAGCCCTTAAAATCCCCTGCACCAGAAATTCACAGGAGTACCCTGTGTCATGGTGTTTCTGTCCTGATAATAGAGTCACAGTCCTCTAGGATGCTGAGAAAATACACAATGACTTAGGGCTGAGAGAAATTTAGCAGCTCAATCTGATATTTTCCTAAGGTGGTATCTAAAATTCTT
>NW_012110920.1:1779142-1779445 GCF_000951035.1 Colobus angolensis palliatus | reverse complement strand
GAGAACATCAAAAGCACTGAGTTTTGTATGTTAATTGACACAAGTCCAGATATTCAATTCCCTCACTGATTTTAAAACACAGGGATCCCTGACTCCGCCCACATGTGGAATATGATTTCCACCTGTAGATAAACACTGTGGGATTTCTCAGATTTTATTATCCCAGCTTTATGCCCTAGCAATGTTTCTCCAACACCAATCACAGCCTTCTGAAGCCTTACTCCACTCTTACTTTCTCTCAAGTTCGACTTTTGTATTTCCCCTTGGAACTCGGAAATCAATCAAGTAAGAATCTGTTTTAGG
>NW_012110920.1:1778814-1779092 GCF_000951035.1 Colobus angolensis palliatus | reverse complement strand
AATATCTCTGATTATCATGATACATATTTGCTGAGAAATACCGATGTCCATGTGTATATTCATACATAGATATGTAGGTATACAGATGCATATGTTTATATGAATGCATGTGTTTGAGACAGGGGGAAAACATGCATGTATTATTTCCCTGCAAAAATATAGAAATAATTAAATATATTTTATGTACAAATGATAATTATATGTCATAAACAAAAAATTAACTGACCCATTTGTATATGAAGTCCAGGAAAAATAAAAAGGGTAACTTTGTATTAATT
>NW_012110920.1:1778348-1778753 GCF_000951035.1 Colobus angolensis palliatus | reverse complement strand
AACCCAAACATGAACTAAAAGTAATTTAAATGGTCATATACAGACTGTGCCAGGGACAAAAAAGGACACATCTTATAAGAGAATTAAAGCACACTTATTTCATTAAGGACTCTTGTGTGGAATCTATAAAAACTGTTTCAAGATATAGACATTAAATATATTTCAAAACACATACATACACAAGCAATCTTTAGGATGAATTTTTAAAAACTTATGGGTCTAAAATTTTCATTATTTTATGGAAAAAATGTATTGACTTCTCACCAGAGCAGGAATAACAACTTACGTATTTGGTGACTTCAAGATGAGAGCCTGCGCAGCTTAGTAGCTCCCTCCAGATCTGTCTCTCTCTCTCTGTCTTTCTTTGTTTTTTGACAGAGTTTCGCTCTTGTTGCCCAGGCTGGA
>NW_012110920.1:1775231-1777333 GCF_000951035.1 Colobus angolensis palliatus | reverse complement strand
CTGACCTCAGATGATCCACCCACCTCAGCCTCTCAAAGTGCTGGGATTACAGGCGTGAGCCACATTGCCTGGCCCAGATCTCTTAAAACGTCATGAGGAAGGAGACATTCTGCATCCTCAATATTACCTTAATATTTGAAGGACACCCATAACAATTAAGAGGCTGACTTGTGACTTCCTAGCCCTTTCAGGGCTATTTAGGCACACCTTAGTGAAGTATTAGGAATGCAGTATTAGTTCTCAAGTTCCTGGACACCAAAACCATGTTCTCCAACAGATCTTCGGTAAAAATAGCAGATATCTATATTCTTTTGCCTGTCCTTTCCCTTCTTTTTAATTCAGAACTGCGGTCTCAAAAAGAGCTGTTATTTAGTAGATTCTCTCAGTTCTCAATAGCAGCGCTATACAGTGTTGAGTAACATCTCAGGTGCTAGAGAAACAGCAGCTGACATTCTAGCAATGCACAAATAGAAAAGCAAAGATCACCACAGAGTAAAAGAGAATAGATTTTTTAAAAGTATGAAACCAAAACGAATATATATCAGATTACACTATAAATAGAAAATCCTATTATCTTGACTGGATTGCAAGTCAAAACCTCTCATGGCTTCCAACATCCAATATATTCAAAGCAGTTCAGGAATGGTGAAAGTGGAATGGAATTTAAAATTACTCTAAGGTTGCATGTGTGAAAGCACCATGCCCTGAAACAAAATATTTATTTTTAAAGTGCATAATGAACACTGCATACAAAGTTTGTGTAACAAGAAAGAGAAAAAATCTGACATTTTTAAAAAAGGAATATGCAACTTATTTACATATAAAAAATAAAATTAAACTAAAATAACAGCAATGGAAGACACAATCTGACCTCTGAAAATCAAGGGAAAAATCTCTTTTAAATAAACTTGGCAAAATTTTTTATGTGAGTTATGAAAAATAATAATACCTGAATATAGTATGTAAAAGTACCAACACAATAAAGCTAAAATAATATCCGTGGAAAAATTATTTGCTGTACATTATTTTTAAAAACTGATCTAAGTACTTTCCTCAAGAAGGCCAATGAATGAAATTTAAAAATTGCCTGAGAAAATCTGAGAAAGGAAAGGAATATAGAGAAGCAGAATATAGTTTAACTATAAACCACACAAATAGAATTTAAAAATAAGGCCGGGTGCAGTGGCTCATACCTGTAATCCCAGCACTTTGGGAGGCGGAGGCAGGAGGATTACATGAGGTCAGGAGTTTGAGACCAGCCTGACCAACATGGAGAAACCCCGTCTCTACTAAAAATAGAAAAAAACAAATAGCCGGGCGTGGTGGCACATACTTGTAATCCCAGCTACTAGGGAGGCTTAGGCAGGAGAATCGCTTGAACCTGGGAGGCAGAGGTTGTCCTGAGCTGAGATCATGCCATTACACTCCAGCCTGGGCAACAAGAGCAAAACTCTGTTTCAAAGAAATAAAAAATAAAAATAAAATAAAAATAAGTGGCAGCCAATGTGCCCAACATGATTTTCTGTGATGAAAAAATGCTCTATATCTACATTGTCCAATGCAGTAACTACCACACATATGTAGTTACAGAATTTCTAGTTTGGCCACAAATTTGGCTATTACTCCTAAGGATATGCCATTTAGTTATTTAATTATAATTAATTTACAGTTTATAGCCCCATGTGACTAGTAATTACTCTATTGGTCAATGCAGATCTAGAATCTTGGAGAAGGCAGTTAAAATAATGAGATATGGTGAAAACAAAAATGGAAAAGGCACACAAATAGTGAACACAGAATATGAGAATGTGAAGTAACAATTTACGCAGTAAAATTTAATAATGAGATGCTGCCTTGATGGGACACTTGTCTAATGATATTCAAGGCTTGTCTGGTTACAGGTAGAAGAACAGGAGCAGTGCAGGAGAGGGCTCTTCCCCTACCCACTAGAAATGTCAGGTGATGGCCTGTTAATTATCACTTTGCCTCTCTAGAAATGATAATTAGGCAGCATCAGAGAGAGGCCATTTCCTGATGGTCTACACCTGTTAACATCAAAAATGTTACTTAAATGCAGACCCCAGGAAGCAGCAACTTCTTGG
>NW_012110920.1:1770796-1771896 GCF_000951035.1 Colobus angolensis palliatus | reverse complement strand
AATGAGATCATGTCCTTTACAGGGACATAGATGGAGCTAGAAGCCACTATCCTCAACAAACTAGCCCGGGAACAGAAAACCAAACACTGCATGTTCTCACTGACAAGTGAAAGCAGAACAATAAGAACACATGGATACTGAGAGGGGAACAACACACACTGGGGCCTGTTGGGAGGCAGGTGGAGGGAGAGTGTCAGGATAAATGAGTAATACATATATGCATTGGAATATTATTCAGTGTTACATGATAATGAAACCCTGTCATTTCGGACAACATGGGTGGACTCTGAGGGCATTACATTATATGAATTAGGCCAGCCACAGAATGACAATTACTGTATGATTTCACTTGTATTTGAAATCTAAAACAGACAAACTCACAAAAGAAAAGAGTAGAATGATTGTTGGCGGGGGCCGTGGTGCAGGGGAAATGGGTAGATGTGGTTAGAGCACAAAGTTTCAGATATATCATATAAGTAAGTTCTGGAGGTCTCATTTACAGCATAGAGTTTATAGCTAAGAATACTGTATTGTATACTTAAAATTTACTAAAAGGGTGGATTTTGTGTTCTTACCAAAATTTCTTACCACCACCAACAATAATAATGATAATAATGGGGGGACTCTGGGAGGAAGGATATGTTTATAATCTTAAGGGTAGTGATGTGTTCATGATATATACTTGTCCCCAGACTCACTGAGATGCATACCTTAAACATGTACAGCTTTTTAAATGTAATCATAGCTCAACAAATTGGGTTAAAATAAAAAGAGTGGGTGGGTTAAAAAATTTGATAGGAGTGGTAGATGTTCCCTTGCTTTTCTCTCTTGGCTATTTTCTTTCCTGCTGCCTGGAATTAAAAAATGATAGCTGGGCATTTAGCAGCCAAACTGGAGCCTCTTCTAAAGTGTAGCAGAGCAGACAGCTGGAAGGGGCCTGCGTCCCTAATGAATTTGGCAAGCATCTGTACCAGCCATGATAGGTGTAGCATGATAGGTGATAGCGTAGGCTTCTTCCGGGAATATTAGGAGCAATATTACCGGGTGGTTGTCCATTCATTGCTATGTTTGGAGTCATGTCATACTCTACCTCCCTGGAT
>NW_012110920.1:1766040-1766443 GCF_000951035.1 Colobus angolensis palliatus | reverse complement strand
TTAGAACAAAGTGAAATAGAGAATAACAAAACAGTAGAGAAATCAACAAAACTAAAAGTTGATTATTTGAAAAGATCAAGAAACTTGACTCGCCTTTTGCTATACTGACCAAAGAAAACAGGAAGAACACTTAAATTACTAAAATTAAAAAAAAAGGCCGGGCGCAGTGGCTCAGGCCTGTAATTCCAGCACTTTGAGGGGCCGAAGCGGGTGAATCGGGAGATCAGGAGATGGAGACCATCCTGGCTAATACGGTGAAACCGCATCTCTACTAAAAATCATACAAAAAGTAGCCAGGCATGGTGGCGGTGCCTGTAGCCCCAGCTACTTAGGAGGCTGAGGCAGGAGAATGGCGTGAACCCGGGAGGCGGAGCTTGCAGTGAACCGAGATCTCGCAACTGCA
>NW_012110920.1:1764964-1765393 GCF_000951035.1 Colobus angolensis palliatus | reverse complement strand
TAGCAAGCAGGAAAAATAAAATAATGTTAGAACAAAGTGAAATAGAGAATAACAAAACAGTAGAGAAATCAACAAAACTAAAAGTTGATTATTTGGAAAGATCAAGAAACTTAACTCGCCTTTTGCTATACTGACCAAAGAAAACAGGAAGAACACTTAAATTACTAAAATTAAAAATAAAGGCCGGGCGCAGTGGCTCAGGCCTGTAATTCCAGCACTTTGAGGGGCCGAAGCGGGTGGATCGGGAGATCAGGAGATGGAGACCATCCTGGCTAATACGGTGAAACCGCATCTCTACTAAAAATCATACAAAAAGTAGCCAGGCATGGTGGCAGTGCCTGTAGCCCCAGCTACTTAGGAGGCTGAGGCAGGAGAATGGCGTGAACCCGGGAGGCGGAGCTTGCAGTGAACCGAGATCTCGCAACTGCA
>NW_012110920.1:1763222-1764914 GCF_000951035.1 Colobus angolensis palliatus | reverse complement strand
GGGAGAGGATGATAATACTTTATATATCAAAGAAGATGTACTCGCCCCCAGTGATATTGTTTTGAATGTCCATGTGAGAGAGGATATGACACCCAATATCGCAGGGAGTAGAAATACTCCTGGGATACTGTTCTTAATATTCAGGAAGGAAGAGGATGGTATGACTCAGAATACAGACGGGTGTACACCCTCTGAGGGTGTACATACTGGGGGTCTACACCCATCTGTGAAAGAGTTCATAATTTCCAGAGGGGGAGATGATATTACTCCACCATGGCTCCCAGCAGCCGGGGGGCGAGCGGGGGTGGTCCAGGACCAGACTGATTCACAGCTGCATTCTACCAGAGATACAAAGTCAAGCTGGTACCGTTCCTTCTGAAACTGTTCCAAACAATTGAAAAGGAGGGACTCCTCCCTAACTCATTTTATAAGGCCAGCATCATCCCGATACCAAAACCTGACAGAGACACAACAACAACAAAAGAAACTTCAAGCCAGTCTCCCTAATGAACATGGATGTGAAAATCCTCAACAAAATACTGGCACTGGCAAACTGAATCCAGCAGCGCATCAAAAACTTATCCACCACGATTCAGTTGTCTTCATCCCTGGGATGACAGACTGGTTCAACATATGCAAAGCAATGAATGTAATCCATCACATAAGCAGAACCAATGACAAAAATCACATGATCATCTCAATAGATGCAGGAAAGGGGTTTGATAAGAGTCAACATCCCTTCACGTTAAAAACTCTCATAAAACTAAGTAGTGATGGAATATATCTCAAAATAAAAAGAGCTATTTATGACAAATTCACAGCCGATGTCATACTAAATAGGCAAATGCTAGAAGCATTCCCTTTGAAAACCGGCACAAGACAAGGATGCCCACTCTCACCACTCCTATTTTACATAGTATTAGAATTTCTGGTAAGTGCAATCAGGCAAGAGAAAGAAATAAAGATATTCAAATAGGAAGAGAGGAAGTCAAATTATCTCTGTTTGCAGACGACGTGATTCCATATCTAGAAAATTCTTTGTCTCAGCCCCAAAACTCCTTAAGCTGATAAGCAACTTCAGCAAAGTCCCAGGATACAAAACCAATGTGCAGAAGTCACATGCATTCCTATACGTCAACAAAAGGCAAACAGAGAACCAAATCATGAATGAACTCCCATTCGCAATTGCTACAAAGAGAATGAAATACCTAGAAACACAGTTAAAAAGGTAAATGAAGGACCTCTTCAAGGAGAACCACAAGCCTCTGCTCGAGGAAACCAGAGAGGACACAAACAAATGGAAAAAGATTCCATGCCCATGGATAGGAAGAACCAGTATTGTGAAAATGGCCATACTGCCCAAAGTAATTTACAGATTCAATGCTATTCTCATTAAAATACCATTGACATTATTCATAGAACTAGAAAACACTATTTTAAAATTCATATGGAACAAAAAGAGCTCCTATAGCCAAGACTAATGGTAAGCAAGGAAAGAAAAAAACAGAAAACAAAGCTGGGGGCATTATGTTACCTGACTTCAAACTATACTACAAGGCTACAGTAACCCAAACAGCATGGTACTGGTATCAAAACAGATATGTAGACTAATGGAACAGAACAGAGACCTCAGAAATAGCATCACACATCTACAACCATCTGATCTTCGATGAACTGGACAAAAACAAGCAA
>NW_012110920.1:1757777-1758971 GCF_000951035.1 Colobus angolensis palliatus | reverse complement strand
CCTGTGCTCTGGCTGTGGAATAGTGTCCAGGCAGGCAAGTCCCCAGGTCCCCTGAGGATGCCTGCAGGTGTGCAGTGGCCCTGCTCCTGGGGGTCAGGATTGCTGTCAGTGTCAGTGGCCCTGAGAAGGTGACTCTCCACTTGTGAAGACTGCCTGCTTCAGCTCCCTTTGTTCTGGTGACAGCCTCCCTAGTGAATTGCACCACCAGTTCCCCAGAGTGTAGGACACTGTGTAGGCTAGAGTGATGGGGACCACGCTACACTGGTGAGTTCAGCTGGTGCTGTGACTCTGCAGGCCTCTGGATGGACATGAGGGAATGTTACTGGGGGTCCAGAGATGTGGAGATGCAGGGGCTGTTGGGCCCCAGGGCATGATATCATCTGTTGGGGGCTGGGCTCTCAAAATGGCACTGTGCCACAGCTGCCTATGTCTGGGGGTGGGTGCAAACGATCCAGTGCCAACTCCTTCTCTGGGATCTCTGGATCACGTGCACTCCTCAGGGCCTGCGAGTGCCGAGAGATTCTCCCAGGGCTAGGATTGCAGGTGTCCATGGGGAGAATATGGACCACTGGGGCTCTCTTTCTTACCTTTTCACCAACCACACTGGAGAGTTTGTCCTGGCTTTGAGCTGATTCCGGCTGGGCTGCTGCTTCACTTTCCTTTCCTTCCATCCCTCAGAGATTCCTTGTCACTGTGCTGCTGAATTCTAGTGCCCTCTTTCTTGCCCCATCCAAGGTATGATTATCTACTTGCTGTTTTGGTCTTTCTTTGTGGAGGACATAGTGCTTGCTGCCTCTAGTCAACCATCTTGAAGGCCACCTCCTAGCAATGAGAGGATAATATTCTCTGTGATGGCTTCAATATATGGATCCAAACTGCTTCTTTTCTAGGGAAGCACTTACTCCGAGAAATAAATGTTATATTGTGCAAAAATATATTAAAGGGTCAGTTGGTGATGTAATTTCAAGAGTAGCACTGAGGAAAACTTGGCAGTTCCACAGGGTTGAGTTGGTTGAAATATGTATCAGTCTCTGAGATTATGAACCCCATGTTTTGAACTTTTTGAGATTTCAAGTAGCCCATGTGTCATAACTTAACATTCTTTCTTGGTCAAATCAGGCAAAGTGAAAAATAAAATCCAGCTTATATATTTTTAAATATCTTGATTCTATACTCTTTCAGTGACCAAGGGGA
>NW_012110920.1:1754234-1755456 GCF_000951035.1 Colobus angolensis palliatus | reverse complement strand
CACAGGAGTAACCTGCCATTGTTGGGATAAAGGTGCAGTAAGAAAACTGCAGAGCTTCCAGAAGAAAGTTCAGCACTGCTGACACCTTGATGTTGGCCCATTGAGATCCAACTGAAACCTTCAACCTATAGAACTGTCAGATAATACATCCGTGTTGCTTTAAGCCACTAAGCTTGTTGTAATTTGTGATAGCAGCCATAGGAAGCCAATGCAGTGTTTTAAAAGATGGAAGAAAATGCTGACTGATTATGCCCAGTGAAAGTTGGGAACTAAAGGAATTCCCCGAATCTCGGCCAGGCATACATGTACAAACCCAGGGAACTGGCCTTTGAAAAGGTTGTGGAAGAGATTGCCTTTAATCTGAGTGCAACTTTTTGTAATTTAGATTTCTGATGAAGTGTGGTTGATGTGGGAATACATGATCGTGCAAATTTCCCATGTACTGCACCTTTATCTGGGAGAGACAAACCTCTGCAAGGTTTCATGGAATAGGATAGTGCATTTTCCCAGTAAAAAGGGGAAGTAGCCTTCCCATACGCAGGATGAAGGGTTACAGTGCTAGACAAAAGCAATGGGTATGGTGAAAATGCCCCAACCCTGCTGTAGGTCATTTTCCACTAAGAGCTCATCCAGATCGGATAGAAGGATCCTGGAAACCAAACAGTAATCAAGTCATAACATGTAATATAAACTTATTTCTTTCTTTTTTTTTTTTTTTTGAGACAGAGTCTTGCTCTGTCGCCCAGGCTGGAGTGCAGTGTTGTGATCTTGGCTCACTGCAGCCTGCACCTCGTGGGTTCAAGCGATTGTCCTGCTTCAGCCTCCTGAGTAGCTGGGATTACAGGAGCCAGCCATGATGCCTGGCTAAATTTTTGTATTTTTAGAAGAGACAGGGTTTCACCATGTTGGCCAGAATGGTCTTGATCTCCTGACCTCATGATCTGCCCACCTTGGCCTCCCAAGGTGCTGGGATTACAGGTGTGAGTCACCGTGCCCAGTCGGTAATATAAACTTTTAAAAGAGGTTTTGTGCTTGTTGGTTTTGCTTTATTCTTTATTGAGGATTCAATAAAAATCCCTGTGAGAAAAAAGGAGAGAGGGAAAGGGAGACAGGGAGAAGGAGAGAGAAAAAGAACACAAAACATCCAGAAAACAACAGGCTTCAGTCCTTTTTTGGTGTAGTGCTCTCAATTCTTGGTTGATGCCCCAGAGGCAGGCAGCAG
>NW_012110920.1:1680213-1749666 GCF_000951035.1 Colobus angolensis palliatus | reverse complement strand
GTCTGTCCCCCTTCTCCACTTAATTATTCAAACGGAGTACTCCTCAGAATTAGCTGGTGAAACAAACAGAAGGAAACGAGACAAACAGAACGAAACGAGAGTACCTGACAGAGTTCGTTCGTCCAGTCGGCGGTCGGTGGCCCGGGCCAGATGGGTCTCCCCCGGATGGGTCGGGGGTCCTCGGAGGACCCCACTTCCCGGCCAACGCACCAAATGTTGGAACCGAACTCTCGATTCCCTCCTGGGCAGGGGTCGTCGCGAAGGATCACCGACACGAAGTTCACAGCAGAGAGTTATTTATTACTAGCGCGCTAGGGTCCCAAGCTCTAAGTTGGTCCTGGGACCCCGACTGCTTGTTACAGGCTGTTTATATATGCTAACACAAGTTCAAACACAGCTTATGGCGCGAAATTCAAACAAAGCTTAAGGCGTAAAATGATTGGGTCTAGCTATAGCCTGAGCAAGGGGTCTTGGTTTAATCGGTTAGAGCAGGACCTTATGAGGTTCTTTCCTGGAGTTGATAATTCCGGGAACTTTGAGGCAGGGTGAGACCCCTGGAATTGGCAGGGTGGGACCTCATGAGGTTGTTTCCTGGAATTGGCAGGGTGGGACCCTATCAGGGTGGAACACTATCGAGGCAGGGTGGGACCCTATCAGGGTGGAACACTATCGAGGCAGGGTGGGACCCTATCTAGGCAGGGTGGGACCCTATCTAGGGCCACCTGGTGCTAACTTTTTAGGTTTTGTAAGGCCTACTAGTTTCATTGGCACACTCTTCCACCAGTATGCTCTCAACAACCAGATGCTTGTGTCTTCTTCTGCCTTGTTCCTCACGACATCCAGCTGCTTGTGTCTCTGCCTTGCTAGGGTCTCAGGCTTTTATAGGACCAGGGCGGACTTGGACAGTGCAACATTTGGATGGAAAGGCAGAAGTGCCTGTCCTCACCTAGGTCCGTGAGGGTAGAGCCCTAGCCAGGGATCACGCCCTGCTCTGCCTGGCGTTTCCCTTCTCCACTTTCATATCATTTAAAGGGACCACGCTCTTCCCTTCCCAGCACTCCCATATCAGTAGGGGATAAAAGAATTTACTAAGACAGTTGTAGACAAGGCGGATTTATTAAGAAAAGTATGAAAATACATTGCCAGGAGGCAGCAGGCAGAACCAGCACAAGAGGAGCAGACTGCAAGGAAACAAAGGTGTATTAGTCCGTTCTCACGCTGCTAATGAAGACATACCCAAGACTGGGTAATTTATGAAGGAAAGAGGTTTAATTGACTCAGTTATTCAGGACTGGGGAGGCCTCAGGAAACTTACCATCAGGGCAGAAGGGGAAGCAAACATGTGCTTCTTCACAGTGTGGCAGAACCCAAAAGTGCCAAGCAAAAAAGGAAAAGCCCCGTATAAAACCATCAGATCTCGTGAGAACTCACTATCACAAGATCAGCATGAGGGTAACCGCCCCCATGATTCAATTACCTCCCACTGGGTCCCTCCCACCACACATGGGGATTATGGGAACTACAGTTCAAGATGAGATTTGGGTGGGAACATAGCCAAACCATGTCAAAAGGCTTGCTGAGGATTTTATAGAATGGAACTGGGGATGATCGATAACACCAAGGCAACAGGGAGCTTAACTTGCATTCTTCTGCCAGTTGGGGTGTTTGATAAATTGAAGCATTTGATGGTAAGCAGGAAGTTTGAGAGTTCTGTATGCTATCTGTGCAGGAGGGCCATATGTCCTGGGATATAAAGAAAAACAGCCCTGTAGCTTATCTGCTTCCTGTTTTTGTTTATATGTTCTGGACCACGAAGAAAGGCAAACATATAGCTTATTTGTTATATCTCTTAGCTTTCCCCTGGTCCTATAAGCCTGACTCCTTTTCCCTAATTAGGACGCCATGCCCATGATAAACTTTAATTTATAAATAAGGCACTGTAAGAGATGAACAATGATAGCTAATAATAAAATAGAACAATTATGATAATATACTGTAATAAAAGTTATGTGAACGTGGTTTCTCTCTCTCTCTGTGTCAAAATATTGCATTGTACGCTACTCACTTATTTTCAGACTGTGATTGACCTTGGGTAACTGAAACCTCTAAAAGCAAAACTGCAGTTAAGGAGGAGCTATTGTATAGGTACAATGTGGCAGATTTCTAGAGTTTATTCATCTGGCCTCACTGAAACTTGATGCCTGTTGTTAGTAACTTCCCATTTTCTTCTCCCCCCGGTGGCTGGCAACTACCGTTCCACTCTTTGATTCTATGAATTTGACTGTTTTAGATACCTCATGTAAGTGGACTAATACAGTATTTGTCTTTCTGTGACTGGCTTATTTCACTCAGCACGATGTCCTTAAGCTTCGTCCATATTGTCGCATGTGGCAGGATTTCCTTCTTTGTTAAGGCTGAAGAATATTCTGTTGTATATATATATATATACCACATTTTACTTATTTGTTCATCTGCAGATGAACATTTAGGGTGCTTCCACATCTTCACAATATAACATCAAAAGCATAGGCAACAAAACTAAAAAATAAGTAAGTGAAACTACAATGAACTAAAAAGCTTCTGCGCAGCAAAGAAAATCAGCAGAGTGAAAAGGCAACCCATGAAGTGGGAGAAAATATTTGCAAACTATTTGATAAGGGGCTAATCTCCTACATGTATAAGGAACTCCTACAACTCAACAGTGAAAAAAAAAAAAAAAAAACGAGCTTATAAAGCTTTAATCTCCATGGAGCAGCTGTTGTAGGATGGTCTGCAGGTCTGACCTGAGGAACGTCTATCAGTGCAGCTCTATCAGGCACTGCAGAGTCACAGCTAAGGCTGGCTAACTGGGATGCGGCAGCATCTACATTTACCTAAACAAGCTGTTTCAAAGCCTCTCACTGGGCATCCCTTCAGCAGCGAGGCTGTAAATCCTGCGTGGGAAATGCTAGACCAGGGCCGCAGCCTTGCCTACAATCTACAGTCACTTCACAAGGAAAGGAAAGTCAGGACCCAAGAATCAGACTGTGGCTTGCATAGTCAGAATGAAACCTCTTTAAATGAGTTACTGTTGTCCAGCTCCTTGGAAGTTTTTATGTTGAAAGAAAAGAAAACCTCAAACTTATGTTCCAAAAGAGATTTTTGGTTTATTTGGATGATAAGGAAACTTCTAGTTTTTTTTGTTGTTGTTTTTTTTTTTGAGACGGAGTTTTGTTCTTGTTGCCCAGGCGGGAGTGCAACAGCACGAACTCAGCTCACTGCAACCTCCGCCTCCTGGATTCAAGTGATTCTCCTGCCTCGGCTGGCCGAGTAGCTGGGATTCAGACATGTACCACCATGTCCAGCTAATTTTGTGTATTTAGTAGAGATGGAGTTTCTCCATGTTGGTCAGGCTGACCTCGAACTCCTGACCTCAGGTGATCTGCCTGCCTCGGCCTCCTAAAGTGCTGAGATTACAGGCGTGAGCCACCTTGCCCGGCCTTCTTCTAGTTGTTTTTAAGGTGCATGCAGTTCAGCGGGGCCAGCTGAAGGCTGCATGCATTCTGCTGTGGAAATACTTTAAATACTCTATTTAAAGTAATGTAATGCAGCATGATATAAAAATATTAAGTCTCACTGTAAGGAAGTGACTTGTAAACTGTTCTCTTTTGCTGCCTAGCATATGAGAGTGCCCCTTCAGTTAGCAGACTGTAATCCTCTTCATTCTCCATGTCAGGAGAACCATGGTTATTCAAAGACATCTGAAATTCTATGAGTGAGGTTAGTATGTATTATATTGTTATTCTAATAGCGACTGTTAGTATAATTTGAACGATTTCACAAATCTTATAAAAATGTCATTCAAGTGATGATGTTGCTAAAAATGGACTGAAAAAATACAACTATAAATCAGAAAGTCCAGCATGAAATTTAGATATGAGAAAATGGTATGAATAATGCTAATTATTACTATACTATTAATTTAGGAGACTGTCCTATAGGAAAAATTAAAAATAGTGCAAAAAAATGAAAAACAGCATTAAAACAAAAAATGTGCTGCAATAGTTATAGATTTTTGTACCCCCAGAATGCATCTCTCATACTCTTTATTTATTCCTATGGAAAAATGAATCTTGAATTATGAGAGATCTCCAAAAACTTGTTCTTTGAAGAGAAATGACCCTCTCTGTATGACACTATTTAGTTCACAAGAATCAAATTGTATGGCAATGCCAGTTGTTTATGTTGAAGAGCTAGAACTTGAGCAAACATCTCATAACTGTAGGTGATTTATCCTGAAATCACCAATTTATGCTGAAAAATCGTAGCAAGTATAAGGTAATTCATCCTCAGACATTATGCAAGATAAAAGATGATGTGTGTGTGGACTCTGCTTGTACATAGGAATAGATCTATGAAGTGATGTTGATTGAACACAATTAGAATTGAAAATAATATGCACAGTTATTATAGCTATGGAAAAATATAAACTTGCCTACTGACAAAGATAGAGACAATGTAAACTGGTATAAAAGGTTAGATATACAATGTAAATGTGTATTCATTGGATTCTCATTTCATTTGCTGTATTAATAAAAGCAAATAGGAGTGGCTGCCAGGGCTGGAGCAGGGAAAGGGAGAGAGGAACGAATAGGTGGAGCACAGAGGATTTTTAGGGTGGTGAAATTACTCTGTGCGATACTGTAATGGTAGAAACATGCCATCATACATTTATTCAAACCCATAGAATATACATCACAAAGAGTGGACCCTAATGTAAACTATGGACTTTAGTTAATAATAATGATCAGTATTGGCTCATCAATTTTTTAACAATTATTCCACACTAATGCAAGATGTAATAAGAGAAATTGGGGGGCGAGGTAGGGAGCACAGGTATATATCGGAACTCTGTATTTTTTGCTAAATTTTTCTGTAAACCTAAACTGCTAAAAAAGAAAAGAAAGTCTATTAATTTTTTTACAAAACTAAATTAGTGGAAGAAGAGACTGCTGCAGGATAGCTTCTTGGGGAAATCTTGACTCATCCACACAAATCAGGTTAAAGCATGCTTGAAGTTTATTTTGCATGAAGCAGCATTATTTATTTTGCAAAGGCAATAAGGAATAAGAACCAAAGGAGAGCAATAAAAATACCTTGCACCCATTGCCAAAATAAGCTTTCTCATTTGGTTGACTATCATGAACATTAAATCTATCCAGATGAATCTATTTCACCCTTTATGGGCAAAGTTCCAAATCTCCCTCGGCTTATTTATTAAGTAAACACTGTATCTTAGCAATTCTCACTACAGGATTCACCATATCAACAAACATATATGAAGGTGTTTAACAAAGTGCTTTATTGTTAGTATCTTGTTGATCAGCAATAACACATTTCTTTTTTTTCTGAGAACATACAGGTTTTGCTCAGGCAGAGAACCAAGTCTTCAACTCCCTCCCTGTGGTGAGAGTTTGGCTAATCCAGGAGAACTCAAACTGACTCTCCACAATCAGACCCCAACCTCCTCCAGCCCAAGAGCCACCTACGTCCTTCTACCCCGTGCCACACACTGCCTTCTCTGCCTTGTATCATGGCTGTAAACTTAGGTCTATGAAAAGCATGACTTTATTCTCCATAACTCAGCTTGCTTTCTGACTTTGAGCCTTTTTCCCCCAACTCAGCTGGTGGAAAAACAGTCTCACACCTTTCTAAATTTTCAGGAGCCTCCCAAGTGCTAAGATGTTGAGTGGTGGGGCTGGAGGGCTGGGGTTAGGGGATTATGGGAGGGAAGGCGGATCGGGGTGATCCTCTGGGCTCTGGTCCACACGGGTTACTGCTAGGATGTGTTCTTCTGCGTATGTTCCGTTTGGGTCCTCCAACTTCCTGCTGCCTTTCTAGCCTGCCCAGGAGGTGGGAGCCTTTGACGAGGCTCCTTTAATTCTTTCTACTTAGACACAGCCATTTTCTCTCTAGGGTTTTCTTTTCTAAGTAGTGACCATGTTGCAAAGCCAGGCACAATCCTTTCCACTCCTAGAACTCACGGCCTCTCCTTTTTCTTCTTTACCCCTACCCATGGAAAACTCTTTCCAGTTTGGGGATGACACAGGTTCTTTTTTTTTTAATTTCCTTCACAGTGCCCCACCCGTTGGATTCCCTATCGGTGTAAGCTTTTGGAACAAGGAGCAAAAAATCACTTTCAAGCTTTATCTGTGTTCTCCCTTGCTACATTCCTTCCCCAAGGCAATGAGGCCAAGAGCCTTCTTGGAGGAAGGGAGAGGAGCCCTACAGAGAGTAAAAGAAAGAAATCCACATTTCAAAGTACTATTTGGCCATGATATGGTTTGGCTGTGTCCCCGCTCAAATCTTGAATTGTATCTCCTGGAATTCCCATGTGTTGTGTGAGGGACTCAGGAGGAGGTAACAGAATCAGGGAGCTGGTCTTTCCTGTGCTATTCTCATAATAGTCTGTAAGTCTCATGAGATCTGATGGGTTTGTTAGGGGTCTCCACTTTTGCTTCGTCCTCATTTTTTTTCTTGCCACTGCCACGTAAGAAGTGCCTTTCACCCCTTACCATGATTTTGAGGCCTCCCCACTCATGTGGAACTGTAAGTCCAATTAAACCTCTTTTTCTTCCCAGTTTCATGTATGTTTTTATCAGCAGCATGAAAATGGACTAATACAGTAAATTGTTACCAGTAGAGTGCGGCATTGCTGAGAAGATACCCAAAAATGTGGAAGAAACTTTGGAACTGGGTAATAGGCAGAGGCTGGAACAGTTTGGAGGGCTCAGAAGAAGCCAGGAAAATGTGGGAAAGTTTGGACTTCCTAGAGACATGTTGAATGGCTTTGACAAAAATACCGATAATGATATGGACAATGAAATCCAGGCTGAGGTTGTTGCAGATGGAGATGAGGAACTTGTTGGGAACTGGAGCAAAGGTGACTCTTGTTATGTTTTAGCAAAGCAACTGGCAGCATTTTGCTCCTGCCTTAGAGATTTGTGGAACTTTGAACTTTAGAGAGATGATTTAGAGTATCTGGCAGAAGAAATTTCTAAGCAGCAAAGCTTTCAAAGGTGACTTGGGTGCTGTTAAAAGCATTCTGTTTTAGAAGGGAAAAAAAGAGCATAAAAGTTTCAAAAAGTTGCAACCTGATGATGCAGTAGAAAAGAAAAACCCATTTTTTGAGGAGAAATTCAAGCCAGCTGCAGAAATTCGCATAACTAGCAAGGATCCTAATGTTAATCCCCAAGACCATGGGGAAAATGTCTCTAGGCCATTTCAGGGACCTTAATGGTAGCCCCTCCCATCACAGGCCTGGAGGCCCAGGAGGAAAAAGTGGTTTCATGGGCTGGGCCCAGGGTCCCTGTGCTATGTGCAGCCTAGGGACTTGGTGTTCTGTGTCCCAGCCTCTCCAGCCTTGGCTGAAAAGGGCCAACACAGAGCTCAGGCTGTGACTTTAGAAGGTGGAAGCCTCAAGTCTTGGCAGCTTCCACATGGTGTTGAGCCTGCGGGTGCACAGAAGTCAAGAATTGAGGTTTGGGAACCTCCACCTAGATTTCAGAAGATGTTTGGAAATGCCTGGGTGCCCAGGCAAAAGTTTACTGCAGGGCAGGGCTCTCATAGAGAATCTCTTCTAGGATAGTGTGGAAGGGAAATGTGGAGCCCCCCTACAGAGAGTCCCTACTGGGGCACTGCCTAGTGAAGCTGTGAGAAGACAGTCACTGTCCTCCAGACCCCAGAATGGTAGATCCACCAACAGCTTTCACTGTGCACCCTGGAAAAGCTGCAGACACTCAATGCAAGCCTGTGAAAGCAGCCGAGAGAGGCTGTACCTTGCAAAGCCACAGGGGTGCAGCTGCCCAAGACCATGGGAACCCATCTCTTGTGGGTGACCTGGATGTGAGACCTGGAGTCAAAGGAGATCATTTAGGAGCTTTAAAATTTGACTGCCCTGCTGGGTTTCAGACTTACATGGGGCCTGTTACCCCTTTGGTTTGGCCAATTTCTGCCATTTAGTATGACTGCATTTATAAAATACCTGTACTCCCATTATATCTAGGAAATAACTAGCTTGCTTTTGATTTTACAGGCTTATAGGAGGAAGGGACTTGCCTTGTTTCAGATGAGACTTTGGACTGTGGACTTTGGATTAATGCTGAAATGAGTTAAGACTTTGGGGGACTGTTGAGAAGGCATGATTGGTTTTGAAATGTGAGCACATGAGATTTGGAGGGGCCAGGGGTGGAATGATATGGTTTGGCTGTGTTCCCATCCAAATCTCAACTTGAATTGTATCTCCCAGAATTCCCACAGGTTGTGGGAGGACCCAGGGGAGGTACTTGAATCATGGAGGCCAGTCTTTCCCGTGCTATTCTCATGATAGTGAATAAGTGTCACAAGATCTGACAGGTTTATCAGGGGTTTCCACTTTTGCTTTTTCCGCAACTTCCTCTTGCTGCTGCTGCCATGTAAGAAGTGCCTTTTGCTGGGTGCGGTGGCTCACGCCTGTAATCCCAGCACTTTGGGAGGCGGATCATGAGATCAGGAGATCGAGACCATCCTGGCTAACACGGTGAAACCCCATCTCTATAAAAATACAAAAAATTAGCCAGGCATGGTGATGGGCGCCTGTAGTCCCAACTACTTGGGAGGCTGAGGCAGGAGAATGGCGTGAACCTGAGAGGCGAAGCTTGCAGTGAGCCGAGATCGCACCACTACACTCCAGCCTGGGAGACAGAGCAAGACTCCGTCTCAAAAAAAAAAAAAAAGAAGTGCATTTTACCTCCTGCCATGATTCTGAGGCCTCCCCAGCCATGTGGAACTGTAAGTCAAGTTAAACCTCCTTTTCTTCCCAGTTTCAGGTGTGTCTTTATCAGCAGCATGAAAACAGACTAATACAGGCCATATATTTTATTTGTATGTAGGTCTTATCTCCCCTCGTAAAATTGCAGCTTCCAGATAGCAGGAGTTATTTCTCAACAGAGTGAAGTCAGAAGGTGTGCTTCCCTGACAATCTCTGGGGTTTCTCCAAGAAGCTTTCAAGAAAGTCCTGTGGCTACCCTGTGGGTTGACCACAGTGGTCGCTGCTGCTAAGTCATGAGACTTCCCTTCCCAGCTGATACCAACCATTACATATGTGGTCACATTTGGAGACATTGGATACCTCTCAACACAGTTCAGCAGAGAGGAAACTGAAAGAATGAGACATAGGACAGATAAGTTTTGATGGAAGAAGATGAAGATAAGGAAAAGGCCATAGTCTCCCATGGGTGACTGGGATGAGAAATAAAATATGAAAGTGAAACTGCCTTTGCAAAAATTATAACAGAAAAATATGACAGTAAAAGAGATCTGACCTAACCAAGTCCATCTTGACCTTAACCTCCAAATTGTCCTTGGTCATTCCTGGGCATGGGCCAAGCTAATTTTGGGAGAAATTTAGTTTATCGTGTAACCTTAAAGCAAGGATAATAATAGCCCTCCCCCAAACTAAACTTTCTTTGTAAAACTGAAGTCTGCAAAGTTAGGATTACAAGACAGGCTTGAATTCTGCTAAGATGTATGTCTAGTTAAATGATAACCTGCCATTGTTCCAGAGGTCAGATTTGTAACTTCCCCAATTACTCCTGTAAATGACATCAGTATTGTAGAACCTAAGATTCGCCTTTTGAAGTGTCTTTTCTGGCTTTTGCATTTCTGACAACCTGATGAATCCACTCATGACTCAACTAGTCCTGTGGCCCCTCCACAAAAGCAGACTCAGGGCAGGAGGACTATTTCCACACCCTATGAGTGCATCCTCAACCAATCAGCAGCACCCATTCTCTAGCCCCCACCCACCAAACTATCTTTAAAAAATCCTAGCCTCCAAATTTTCAGGGAGGTTGATTTGAGTAATAATAAAGCTCCAGTCTTCTGTTTAGCTGGCTCTACTTGTATTAAACTCTTCCTCTATGCAATTTCTGTCCTAATAAATTGGCTCTGTCTGGGCAGCCAGCAAGATGAACCCATTGGGTGGTTACAAAAAGACCTCAGAAACTAGTCCAAAATTTATAATTTTGTCCAAGATAGGCCCTGTTTCTGTGGAAAGGGGATTGTGTGAGCCCATTGACTTTCTTTTTTGTGAGTTGTCTGATGAAACCTTTATTCAATCTCTACTCAACTAAGCAGGGAGGCCACAGTGGCAGTATTTGGCTCCAGGGTTTCCCATGTGGGCTGGAGCCCCAGGGCCCAGCTGGGTGGCCCACCGCTGGGAGGTGCCATGCCCATGGAGAAGAAGGACAATGACAACAAGCTCTTTGCTCCAGTGTCCATTCTGTTCACCACTCCCTTCTTGCTTCCACTGCTCGGGACTCAAATGTTCTCCACAGTTCCTTGCAGCTCTAAATCTTTTCAAAGTCATTAACAGTCTTATTGTCAGCCTTTCTAGTCCTCTAGCATTTCCTATACAAAGAGAGGACAATATGTCATCTTAGCCTCACAGCTGGGCCTAGATAAACTGTTTGGGTGCCCAGCATTCTGTTACCCACTGGAATGGAAAGTGCAGCAATTGTCAGGGGGAGGTAGCCTTTCCCTCTCCACCTCCTGAGTACGTGACTCTAAGATGTATCCTGATCTCAAAATGTTGTGAAAACCAGCTAAGGAGGCTCTGCAGGGATGTCTCATCACAGGGTGAGCTTATATGCGTCAGGTCTTACACCTTTAAGCGTGGAAGGCCAACACCCTTTTTCCAACCACATCTGAGCTTCTGCTTGATCCTTAACCTGAGTTCAGTTCTGAAGGTACATGCAAACTTGGAGAGCAATTGTACTGTATAAGACAGACATACATGGCCCCTGGGAAATCTGCTTAAATTCTGGAGCTGGATGCTAAGTAAACCCATCTAGTGAGAGCAGGGTCAAGGCCTCATTCGTCTCTGGACCCCAGTGCCCAGCCCTTTGTCTGCCACCTTGTAGCCACTCTGGCAATGTTTACTGTACTGAAATGAAACTGAATTTAGTCCATAGTTGTGGAATTTGGATCAACTTTATCAGACTTTTTAATATCCCCAAGTAAGTCTCAGGCTCTAAAATAAATAAATAAATAAATAAACTAGCTTCATTAAACGACCCAGGGATCCTAATTCTTTGGCTTTGCTTTTCTTATTGCTCTCCACATCCCCCAAGCATTAAGGAGTGCAGAGCACAAAAGAGGAGAGATTGAAGGGAAAGTCCCTTCTGATTGTCAGGATAGAGACTCATGTGCTTTTATGGAATAAGTATTTTGTACCAGGACTGGACAACATAGTATATTCCTCATGAGAGAAGATGAAAGGAATGACAATGTTGGCCAGAGCAGGAAAAAAATACCGAAGGTTCTCTCTCCTTCTGGCTAGCTGTTCAGCTTCTTAAAGCAAAACAATCCTTCTCTCTGGGATACTTGTTAAATCTAGCCATATTGTGGCTTTTTCCCCCAACGGTGTAAAGCAAGTTCCCTGATTATTATCCTTGTTTAGGCTCAGCTAACCCTATAAACAGGACCTCTTAGATTGCTGCTATTGTTTTGAAACTTCCTTGGCTTTGGAGATGGTCTACAACTTATTTACTAATTGCAGAATCTAAAACTATTGGTGGGGTTTTCACTCACAATTCTAAATTGGTGGTACAAATAGGGCAACTTATGTCAAAAGATAAAATTATGACACATTTAGTTTAAAAATCTAAGTGAATTTTATTTGCTATTCTATAATTGGGCAACACTTCAATCTATAGAATAGAATGAGTGTTCTCCTGGGCATGGCAGAATAGATTTTGTAAGTGGGAACAAGGAAACAATAATGTTTAAAAAGTTTTTTCAGAATGCGTCATTGGAACAGAGGAAACAATAATTTTAAAAAGTAGATTGGTTAACACAAGCTTACTACAGGTCACTTCTTATAAGGGCTAAAGCAGAGGGGACTTCCTTATTATGCTGACTCAAGCAAACTCGGCTTTTTCTGGTTGCTGTGAATCTCTTGCTTTCAGGAAAACACTGGTCCATGTGGGGATGTACCTGCTTCAGTTAACATAAGCTTCAGACTCCATTTTGGTTTGGTCTGGTCTGCTGGAGCCTAGTGCAGGAGACTAGTCCAAAACAATGCCTTCCTGTAAACTTTGTTTAACACCTAATTGAAAAGGAATTGAATTATCTAAACCTCCAAAAGATTCCAAATGGTTGCTGCTTGACCTTGCGATGTACAACATGGATGGGTCTTGAAAATATCCTGACATGAGACAATGTATCATATGATTCTATGTATATAAAATATCCAGAATAGGAAACTTCACAAAGACAGAAAATAGATAAGTGGTGGGGGGTTCAGGGGAGGAGAGAATGGAGACTGCTAATAGGTATAGGGTTTCTCTTTGGAGTTGTCTTAGTTTGGGCTGTGTATTAGTCCATTCTCACACTACTATAAAGAACTGCCCAGCAGTAATTATAATTTATTAGGAAAGAAGTTCAATTGACTCACAGTTCCACAGGGCTGGAGAGGCCTTAGGAAACTTACAATCATGGCGGAGAGGGAAGCAAACACGTCCTTCTTCACATGGTGGCACTGCTGAGCAAAGGGGGAGAAGCCTCTTATAAAATCATCATATCTCACGAGAACTCACTCACTATCATGAGAACAGCATGGGGGTAGCTGCCCCCATGATTCAATTACCTCCCACCTGGTCGTTCCCCCGACACATGGGAATTATGGGAACTGCAATTCAAGATGAGATTTGGGTGGGGACACAACCAAACCATACTGGGCTGTGATATGGTTTAGATGCTGTGCCTAAATCTCATGTTGAATTGTAGTCCCCAGTGTGGGAGGTGGGGCCTGGTGGGAGGTGTTTGGATCATAAGGGTAGATCCCTCATGAATGGCTTGCGACCATCCCCTTGGTGCTAAGTGAGCTCTCTCTCTGAGTTCACATGAGATTTAGTCATTTAAAAATGTGTGCCACCTGCCCCCTGAACTCTCTCTTGCTTGCTCCTACTTTTACCATGTGATGTGCCTGTTCCCCCTTTGCCTTCTGTCATAATTATAAGCTTCCTGGGGCCTCTCTGGAAGCCAGGCAGATGTCAGCACCATGTTTCCTGTAAAGCTTGCAGAACCATGAGCCAATTAAACCTCTTTTCTTTAAAAATTACCCAGTCTCAGGTACTTCTTTGTAGCAATGCAAGAATGGCCTAATATAGGCCTGCTACAACAAATTAACATATACTGGGTGCCTTAAACAACAAACATTTATTTCTCACAGTTCTAGAGGCTGGGAAGTCCAAGATCAAGGAGCTGGTGGATCTTGTGTCTGGTGAGAGCCCACCTGCTGGTTTGTAGATGCTGTCTTCTCATTGTATCCTCATCTACTAGAGAGCAGAGTGCTCTTCTGTCTCTTCCTTGTAAGAGCACTAATCTCATTCATGAGGCCTCCACCCTTATGACTTAGTCACCTCCCAAAGGCACCTCCTAATACTATCACATTGGGGGTTAGGATTTCAACATACGAATTTTGGAGGGACACAAATGTTTAGTCTACAGCAGGGGTGATGGGAATGTTCTGGAATTATATAGGAGTGATGGTTATATGACATGATAAGTGGACAAAAACATCAGCAAATCAAATTTTAAAATGGTGGATTTTGTTATGTGGATTATATCTCAACTTAAAACATTTAAAATTACTGTTACCAGTACAACACATATTTATTGAATGTTTAGTAGCCTGTGAGGTGCCCTGCTGGGTCCAGGTTCTAGAATCTAGAGTAGTGGTTCTCAACTTTGGCTGCACACTAAAATCACATGGGAGCTTTTAAGAATCCTGATGCCCAGGCCACAGCCAGACATTTAAATCAGAATCTCTGGGGTGGGATCCAGGCCACAGTGGTTTTTAAAGCTCCCCAGGTAATTCCAGGATGCAACCAAGGTTGAGCACCACCAGCCTAGAGCATCATGCCTTCTTAACAGGTTGGGATTACTTGAGAAATGACTGCTCTTTTTCCCTGTCTACTTTTACCCAAGAACAGCTATCAGCAAAGACAACACGCCCTCAAGAACAGACTCTCCTTCCAAGTCAAAATGGCTCCTTAATTTCTCCTGTTTAACTGATACTTTCATTTTTGTGGGTGACTCAGAAATGTTCAGTAGTTTAGCTTTACAGTTTTTTTTCTCCTTTTGGATTAGGTTGTTTCAACCGTGGGCAGAGTTTCATTCATTCTACTTTGGAACAAAAATCAGATTCTGTCCAAATATGTTGGCATCTCTGCTCTGAAAAACCTGAATTTTATCATTTGTAAATTTCTGAGTGAAAAATTAAGATACAACATACATGTGAGGGCTTTTACACACATCTGTGCTCGCTCTTTTGTATTGATCATCCAACTTTAGCAGTTCATTTAACTGTCTTTAATCTTGGCCTCCCAGCTTTGGTGTTCTAAATCCTCCACTGTTACAGCTCACCACATTGCTTTGCTGCCACATTGACTCTGTTTGATAAATCTGTCTGGGATTGTGTCCAAAACTACAGCAGTCCTAATTAAATCTACCAACCAAAGTGGAATATGTTTTCATTCATCCCCAGAAGCTGGAGCCAATTTATGAAAAAGATGGAAATGGGCAAAAAAATAGAAATGGAAGATTTTAAAGAGTCATAAAGAGTAGCAACAGCGGATGGGCACAGTGGCTCATGCCTGTAATCCCAGCACTTTGGGAGGCCATGGTGGGTGGATCACCTGAGATCAGGAGTTCAAGACCAGCACGACTAACATGGTTAAACCCCGTCTCTACTAAATACAAAACATTAACCAGGCATGGTGGCACATGCCTTTAATCCCAGCTACTCAGGAGGCTGAGACAGGAGAATCACTTTAACCCAAGAACTGGAGGTTGCAGTGAGCTAAGATCACACCGCTGCACTCCAGCCTGGGCAGCACAGAGAGACGCCATCTCAAAAAAAAAAAAAAAGAAAAAGAAAAAGAAAAAAGTAGCAACAGCTACTTCAGGTTATAAAAGGGCCAAGCATGCAGAGTTCTAGCTAGTTAGTGACCCAACTTTGCTCCCTTTGTTGGAGGCAAAGGGGGTGGATACAGAGCATTGGTTTGCGTGCCGCTCACAGCAACTGCAAGGAGAGGATACTCTAGAAGAAAACAGAAGAGACTGGCAGCCACAAGAAATGTCTGGCAAGTACGTAAGAACACGAAAAACTATAGAGGCCTGTGGAGTGGAAGAAATTCAGACGAGAAAGGGTGGGGAAGTAAAAAGCATGTGCTTTTAGATCTGTCTTTTGATAGCAATGGAATCCAGTCATCTATCTGGAATTACAGTACAATGCACAAATCTTAAGAGTACAGTTCAATGAATTTTTACACAAATACACCTCTGAGGCCACCAGCCAAATCAAGATTTGTCAATAGCACATTTCCATCTTCCCAGAAAATTATCTCATACCCTGTCCAGTTCAAATGCCCCCTCCCCTCACCTATAAGTAGCTCTTATTCTTATTTATCACCACAGGTTAACTTTGCCTGTTCTTGAAGTGCATATGAATGGAATAATACAGCATATACTCGTTTGCAGATGGCTCTTCTTGCATAACATGTTTTTGAGATCCATCTATATTGCTACATGTATCAATTGTTTTCTAAATGATTGCTATATAGTGTTGTATAAATATGTCATAAATTGATCCATTCTTCTGTTACTGGACAAACCCAGAAGGGTTGTTTTGAGTTTGCTGCTATTATGAATGAGCTGCTATGAACATCGGTGTCCATGCCTTCTTGTGGATGTACATATTCAACTTTTCTTGGGTATATAGCTAGATGTGGAATTGCCAAGTCATGGAGTGGGTACATATTTAACTTTAGTAGACATTGCTGAGCAGTTTTCCCAAAGAAATTGTATCATTTTACACTTTCATCAACAATGAGAATTCCAGTGGTCATTTTTGAGATGAAAAGAAAGTCAATGGCTACCTTAACCTAGGCCAAGTCCTGGCAGCACGAAATTTGCAAGGACCTGTGAGATATGGAGCCAGTAATGCTTTGCAGCTGACTGATGAAAGACAAACAATAAAAACAGAGGTGAGAGGGGAAGCCTGTAACTGTCTTACCCCCACCAGTGCCAGCAGGAAGGAAACCCTAAGCTATTTTTAGGCAGTTTCTTAGCATGGACATTAGCTAGTTAAAAGGGAAAGGGATCTGATGGAATGGGAGATGCTAAAATTGTTTTCAATTAACTTACTGAAAAACACATGAGCATAGGCAAGGTAGGCAGCAATATTTCTCATATTTCATTGGACATCAGAATGTTTGGGGAGCTGGTTAAAAATATAGATTCCCAAGCCCTACCTGCAGAGGTTCTAATTTAATAATTCTAGTGGTAGGGAAAAAAATTTGATTTGTATTTTTAACTTTTTTTTTTTTTGAGACAGAGTCTCACTCTGTCACCCAGGCTGGAGTGCAGTGACATGATCCATAGCTCACTGTAACCTTGAAGTCCTGGGCTCAAGCAATCCTCCCACCTCAGCCTCCTAAGTATCTGGGACTACAAGTGCATGCCACCATGCCTGGTTAATTAAAAAAAATTTTTTTTTGTAGAGACAGGGTCTTGCTGTGTTACCCAGGCTGATCTTAAACTCTTGGCCTCAAGAGATCCTCCCACCTGGGCCTCCCAAAGTGCTAGGATGACAGATGTAAGGCACTGCATCTGTACTACCCGACTCATCTTTAGATGGTTCTGGATGTCCTGGAAGAGGGTGTGGCCGCCAAACTGGTTTTGCAGTTTCAAGAGACACTGGGCACCCTAGTGCTTCTTCTCTGCCAATTTGTGGAAGAAGTAGGCCATGTGCTGTGGGTCATGACTGTAACCCCAGCACTTTGGGAGGGTGCGGCAGGAAGATCACTTGAGCCCGGGGGGTTCAAGAGCAGCCTGAGCAAGACTCACTCTCTACAAAAATAAAACAAAAAGTTATCCGGGTGTGGTGGTGCACATCTGTTGTCCGAGGTACTCGAGAGGCTGAGTTGCGAGGATCACTTAAGCCCAGGAGGTCAAAGCTGCAGTGAGCCATGATTGTACCACTGCCACTGCACTCCAGCTTGGGTGACTGAGGGAGACCTTGTTCCCACCTCCAAAAAAAAAGTGACCCACGCTTTCCAGAGACACATCATCAAGGTTGAAATAGAAGCCCAGAGAGAAGTAATTGTAGGAAGACCATAGATGGAGTTGATGGCTGCCTCCACATATGTGGAATAATTCTGATAAATCTGGGAGCTCATGGTTGGTTGGTCAGCAACAAGGAGGTAACCACAAAAATGGTGTGGCTGGTCATAACACAGTCAGGTGGGAAGGGTTGCCAGAAAAACTCCAACTAGCCTGTGCACTATGGTGGAGCCTTGAGGAGTTCAGGCAGTTTGCAGCAGGGAAGAGTCTGGCCCCTCCTCTTCCTGTGTGGAAGCTGGGATTCAAACTGCGAGGTGGGAAGCACACCAAGAGGAGCTCTGGCCTTTCAGAGAGTCCCTGTTCCCCCCTTTTTTTCCTTTTCACCCAATAAAGCTCTGTTTTACTCACCCTTCAAACCGTCTTTGAACCTAAACTTTCGTGGCTGTGGGACAAGGACCCCCATCTTTAGCTGAACTACAGAAAAGTCCTGCAACAGCCCCAGAAGCAGGAGATAGTGGAGAAGGTGATTCTGGAGGTTGCAGGTGAAGAGGAGATGGGAGGGCAGTCAGAGGGTGGAAAAGAGGGAGTCCTGGGTCTGTTTTATCCACACGTCGTTGAAACTAGAGACAGATCCACAGACCAACAAATGCGCTAACAAGTGTCCTTTTAAACACATGAAAATTGGGGGGAAGTTTCCACCATCCACTTTGTCCCCTGGAGTTCTTAGAACCACTCACAGGTTAAAAAGCGAGATGCAGGCCGGGCACGGTGGCTCATGCCTGTAATCCCAGCACTTTGGGAGGCTGACGTGGGCAGATCAGCTGAGGTCGGGAGTTCAAGACTAGCCTGGCCAACATGGTGAAACCCCATCTCTACTAAAAATACAAAAATTAGCCCACGTGGTGGTGGGCGCCTGTAATCCCAGCTACCTGGGAAGCTCAGGCAGGAGAATCACTTCAACTCAGGAGGTGAAGGTTGCTGTGAGCCAAGATCTCACCATGGCACTCCAGCCTGGGCAGCAAGAGTGAAACTCTGTCTCAAAAAAAAAAAAAAAAAAAAGTGAGATGCAGTGTTTGTCCTACCTTCCTTTTTGCCAAAAAGGACAATCACAATAGATAATTCTCAGCCCTTCTTTTTAAGGGATTTATTGTCAATGAGAAAAATAAAATCACAAGCCTCCAAAATGACTGAACGGACTATTTCTTGGTCAATGGGACTCCAGAGAAGCCTTGGAAGCTGCGTTCTAGGCCAAGACTGAATGGGGAGGTCGGACAGGCCTCCTTAGAGCACAGATTGGTTCTGTCCAGTCTATGGAGAATGCGCAGTGAGGATTTCTATGATCTTTCCTCCACCTTTTGACTTCAGAGGGTTGAAAACTCCATTCTTGGGCCAGGTGCAGTGGCTCACGCCTGTAATCCCAGCACTTTGGGAGCCCCAGGCGGGTGAATGGCTTGAGGTCACGAGTTCAAGACCAGCCTGGCCAACATGGCGAAACCCCATCGCTACTAAAAATACAAAAAGTGGCCAGGCATGGTGGTGCATGCCTGTAATCTCTGCTACTCGAGAGGCTGAGGCAGGAGAATCGCTTGAACCTGGGAGGCGGACGTTGCAGTGAACTGAGATTGCACCATTGCGATATAGCCAGGGTGACAAAACCAGACTCCGTCTCAAACAAATAAACAAGCACCCCATTCTCATATCAATGCTAACACCACCATTTTGGGAACGTGGAGAGGCATGAAGTTCAGTTGCACATGCGCATGTTCCTCCTCTCATAAATATTCATCACTCCTCCTATACCTCATTGAATATGTATATTTGGCCACCCTGCTGAGCATAAATTCCAGTCTTATTCTTTCCACCGTTGAAGTGTCTGTTTCCGGGCCCTGGCTGGATGCTATGCCTCCCGGCTCATAAGAATGCAACCCTGCAGGATGCAAACTTTTAAGAGAAATAAAACTCTCCTTTCTGAATTATGAACTTCACCATTCTTCTGTTGACATTTGTTTCTATATTGAGCTATGAAGTGATATCAAAAATTACTAATATAATGTAGGGGAGAAAACACAAGTTCTTTTTTTTTGTTTGTTTGTTTTTCCTCCATTTTTAGGTGCTTAGTTGAGATACTCTCCTGAAAACAAAAATCAGATTAAAAAGAGGAAAACAAGCAGAAGCTCATTAGCAGATGCTGCACCCACCATGCAAGAGAGGTTTCAGTTTAAAAGTATTTCTCAAGCCAGCTTGGGGCCTAAGATTAAATAGCATATTAACAAAGAGCCATAAATCCTACACAGTGACAAGACAAAGGAAAGAGCGGCTCCAGTCTTTTAAAAGACAGGACAATGTGGGAAGATCGTAAAATCTGTTCCCTGAGTCCTCTGCTGCCCGCTGATGCCCTCTTTTGACCCACAAGCAAGTGCTGTCCCCAGTAAGGAAGGAAGGGTTTGCCACCAGGCAAATGGAGGCTGAAGCAGAGCGTTCCTCTGTTTTCAGTGTCCTCAACACTTTGTTTCAGTATCTTTGACTCCTCAAAATTTAGGGAAGAAATATTTTAGGTTTTTTCAATGGCATTACAAAGTTCAAGCTATTTTGACATTTAGTAGGTACTCAATACATGTTGGGAGAATTACGTTTATTTCAGTTTTTAAAAGTGTCTTAAGTGCCTATTATGTGACAGGCACTGTGCTAGGTCAAGAAACAGCATGGTGAACAACACAGAGGAGATTTCTACTTTCAGTAAGTTTTTATTCTAATGAGTAACTGTATTCGTTAGAGTTGGATAACGACCATAACAAAAACACAAATACTCAATTCTCAGTGGCTTAGCACAACAAAAGATGCATTCTTCACCAACGTCATCTTAGAATAGCGTGGATTGCTGAGAAGACAAGTATTCTGTTCCATGCAGTCATTCAGGATCCCAGCCTCCTTCCACATTTTTTTATGTCCACAAAGTCTTCTCCATTAAGCCAGCAGATTAAGAAAGAGAAAGCCAGGAGACTGCACGAGCAGTTTTTATGGCCAAGCTTGGAAGTGGTATATACTACTTTACTCACATTCCATTGACCAGACTGAGTCACATGGCCACACCTAACTGCAAAGGGGATTGAGAAAGGTAGCACAGAAGAAAAGGAAACAGGATTTGGTGAACACAGCCTGTACTGCAGGAGAGAATAAGTGGATATAATCCAGTGTGGTAACTGCTGTAACGTGGGGAGGCAGAGTGCATGATAACACAGAGGAAGGATACCCAACCCAGATGGGGTTTAGGCAGGAGGAATATCTACGCAAACTGATGTCTAAACTGGAGCAGAAAAAAAAAAATGTTCATTTCTCTTCAGAATAGTGTAACTTGTTCGCTAATGAGATACCCCTTGCATGAACAATTTGTTTAAATCCCAAAACATTTTCTTCTACAAAGTAACCATTAGAAAACAATAAGCCCTTTTAATGGGTTGCTCTGGTTCCCTGCTTTAAGAAATAGCATAATATGGCATACACTATTGACTGCCCAATAGCCATTCCTTCCTTCTTCCTTGATAAGAAAATGCCAGTTTTCTTCAGCCATTGAGCAACAATGTGTTCTAGGAAAATGGGCTCTAGGGAACCCAATGGCCTAAGCCAACCATGGTAATCCAATTCACCTTTCATTCATTCAACAAATATGTAATAAGCTTCTGCTATGTGCCAGTCTGTTCCAAGTGCTGATTGTCTTCACCAATTATAGGCATGGAGTGGGCATGTGGGCCAACTCCAGAAGGGAAGACTGCTAAGGAGCTTCTGGGAAAAGGCTTTTCCTCTGTGATGAAATGAGAGGTGCCTGACAATTTAAGCCAGGACCTTTCCTGTGTTTGGATTATGTCATGTGGAATGCGGTGCTTGCAATTGGAACAATCATTTTTGGACCATGAGAAGAAAGCGAAGAAAATTCCAGAAAGGATGACTGAGCGCTCTGGCCTACTCAGGCTGTTGGATTAACGGAACCTGGAATGGCCTACAGAAAAACAGAAAACCTGATATGCCACTTTCACTTGACTATTCAGTCACTTGTAGCAAAAAGCATCCTAACAAGTATACATGATTTTGGATTTTGTTTTCATTGCTTGTTGTGAATTAGAATGAGTGACATTTTCTTTCTTCTTTCCTCTGAGGTGGGGTCTCACTCGATCAACAGGTTAGAGTACAATGGCACGAGCTCGACTCACTGCAACATCTGCCTCCTGGGCTCAAGTGATACTCCCGCCTCAGCCTCCCCAGCAGCTGGGACTGTGTCCGGAATTGATGGGTTCTTGGTCTCACTGACTTCAAGAACGAACCCGCGGACCCTTGCGGTTAGTGTTACAGTTCTTAAAGATGGTGTGTAGGAGTTCGTTCCTTCAAATGTTCAGATGTGTCTGGAGCATCTTCCTTTCAGTGGGTTTATGATCACGCTATGAGGAATGAAGCTACTGACCTTCCTGGTGAGTATTACAGCTCATAAAAGCAGCATGGACCCAAAAACCGACCATCAGCAAAATTCACTGCAAAAGAGAAGGAACACGCCTCCCATTACATACAAAAGCACTAACCGGGTTGCTGCTGCTGGCTAGCTCCGCAGCCTGCTTTTATTCCCTTTTCTGACCCCACCCACATCCTACTGATTGGTTCATTTTACAGAGAGCTGATTGGTCTATTTTACAGAGAGCTGATTGGACCACTTTGACAGAGTGCTGATTGGTGCATTTACAATCCTTGAGCTAGACAGAGTGCTAGATAGACAAGTTCTCCGAGTCCCCACTAGGTTAGCTAGATACTAACTAATCAGAGTACTGATTGGTGTATTTACAAACCTTGAGCTAGACACAGAGTACTGATTGGTGTATTTACAAACACTGAGCTAGACACAGAGTGCTGATTGGTGTATTTACGATTCTCTAGCTAGACATTAAAGTTCTCCAATCAGACTCAGGAGCTCAGCCGGCTTCACCCAGTGGACCCCGCCCTGGGGTGCAGGCGGAGCTGCCCAGCAGTCCCAGCTGTGCACCTGCACTCCTCAGCCCCTGAGCGGTCGATGGGACCCGGCGCCACGGAAAAGGGGGCTGCGCCCGTGGGGGACGCTCAGGCCGCGCGGGACCCCACTGCAGCGGGGAGCTCAGACATGGTGGGCTGCAGGTCCCAAACCCTGCTCTGCCGGGTCTCCAACTCCTGAGCTCTGGAGATCCACCTGCCTCAGCCTCCCAAAGTGCTGGGATTATAGGCATGAGCCACCATGCCCAGCCTTGGTGAATATTTCAATAAATGGATGAAGAATCTGACTTTTTCATTTTCTTCCTAGCTGTGTTGTTGATCCCACAGGAATTTCTGTCCTAGGCATCTCTGTGATCAACAATCATATTCCATTATCTGTTAGCTGCCCCTTTGGCCTCTTCAGATTCCCTGTTGGGAGCTGGTGTGTTTGGAGCAAAGTTACGCTATTCTGAATGAAGTTATCCTTCTCTAGGTCCCCTACCTGTGGCCCCTCAGGGAGGACTTCCAAATGAGGCTTTTTGTCTGTTTGCTTTTAATGTAGAAGAGGCGTCTCCTCATTTGAAGAGTTATCTTTCTTTCTGTGAACCTCATAAGCATCCCTCTCTCTTCTCTCTCCTCCTCTTTCATTCTTTTTTTTTTTTTTTTTTCTCCATGCAATGAGTTGGGCTGTGAGCTACACTTTGTGGCCAGTGAGGAGATTTTTGGAAGCCTCCCTGAACCTTGTGTCCCCTCTCAAATCTCATCTTGAATTGTAATCCCCAGGTGTTGAGGGAGGAACCAGGTGGGAGGTGATTGGATCATGGAAGTGGTTTCCCCCATGCTGTTGTCATGATAGTGAGTGAGTTCTCATGATATCTGATGGTTCGGTAAGGCAGTTTTCCCTACTCTTACTAGCTCTCTCTTATCTGCCCCAATGTAAAGAAGGTCTTCGCTTCCCCTTTGCCTTCTGCCATGATCATAAGTTTCCTGAGGCGGCCTCAGTCATGTGGAATTGTGAGTCAATTAAACCTGTTTTCTTTATAAATTGCCCAGTCTCAGGTAGTACTTTTGTAGCAGTGTGAGAATGGACTAATACACTTGTTCAAAACAGAAACCTGGGAAACTTCATGCCGTAATTTAGAACTTTCTGCCTGAACTCAGTGGAAGCACAGCTGAGGAGTTAAGTTGGTATGTCAATGATACTTTATTTTGGAATAAGCTTTAATTTTGGAGTAAGGTCAAATAGCTTTTTACTGGAATGATTTGGCCTAGATTCACAAATATTTTAGATGCCACTGCTTCTCACTACGTTGATGATGACAACAAAGGGGATATTTTTTCCATGCACTGTGAGACTTGGGTGCTAGTGCATGTTCACCCTGCTTATAATCTAAAAGATCATCCTTTGGGACTTACATGTCTTTCCATTTCTTATGTCATTGGCTGTTTTTACTTAGCTATCGTTTGAGGAAGAAGGATTGGATTGGTCAGGATATTGACAGAAGATAGATGGCAGAGGTAATTGAAGGCAGTTTAATGAAGGAACTCTACAAAGATATGAAGAATATTAAGGGAAACCAACAAGGGATAGTGAAGCATTGGGACTAACAACAGTTACCACGTCTAGGCTTGGGTCAAAGGGAGGGTCAAGGGGAGGAAGATGTTACCGAAAGCTGGAGAGACCTGTAGCTGTGTAGAGAGCCCTCCTGATAGAAGCCGTTGTCTTGGGTAGAAGAATGTAGTCACTGTCAAACTGCAACTCTAGAAGCCCAGAGCTGCTGCAGATTTGAGGGAGTTGGAAATAAACCGCTGCTTTGAAGACACTAAGACTGGAAGTTGTTTGTTAGTGCAGCTAAACCTAGTATTTCCTGAATACAGAGACTCAGGCTCTTTCTGCATGGCTGTCCTCCAACCCTAAGGTGTTGCTGGCACCCATGTGGCTTCAATGGTAAGGTGGCTCATTACTATGCTTGCATTCTAGGAAGTGGGAAGGAGAAACAAGAGAGCATACTTACTCCTTTTAGAGGCATGATCCTGAAGTGGCACATATTACTTCCTTGGCCACATGTAATGTTCTAGTTATCTATTGCTGTGTAATGAATTATCCCAAAACCTAGCAGATTAAAACAACAAACATTTATGATATCAAATAATTTCAAGAGCAGCTTAGCTGAGTGATTGTGGCTAAAGGACTGCAGTTATCTGAAGGCTCAACAGGGGCTGGAGAATGTACTTCTAAGCTCACTTACATGGTTGTTGGCAGAGCTCACCTCATCACTGGCTGTTGTCAGGAGTCCTCTGTTCTTTGCCACATGAGCTTCTCAACATGTAGGGCTGCTCAACATGGCAGCTGGCTTTTCCCAGAGCAAGTAATTCCAGGGGGAAGAGAGAGAGAGAGAGGGAGAGAGAGGGAGAGAGGGAGAGAGAGAGAGAGAGAGAGAGAGAGAGAGAGAGAGAGAAAGCTTAGTGTCCTTTAGAACCTAATCTCAGGAGTGACCTAGAATTATTTCTGCTTAATTGTGTTAGTCACACAGACCAACTCTGTGGCATAGTGTGGGCAGGGACTATGCAAAGGTGTGAATACCAGGAGGCAGAGATTGTTGGAGGCATCTTGGGGACTGGCTAAAAAGCTAACTATAAAATAGGAGAGAAAACTTAGCCTTTAGGCAGGCAACCATCTCCCAGATAAAACTACCGAAAGAAGGGAAGAAGGGTTAGGGGACAACCAGAATTCTCTCCCTGAACCTGCCTTTCTAGCTACATAAATACACGTGTGGTCTCCTTTTCGTACATGAATACATGAAATGAAACTATGCCTCTGGATTACAGTTCCTATGCCCCTGAGGATTCTTCCTCTTAGGGTCACTATCCCAGGACACTTGCCTTCTTCACTCCCAGAGAATGCCAAGTTTCTATATAAAGAGGTTTTTTTTTGTTGTTTTTGTTTTTTTTTTAACAGGAGTGGGAAGAGGGAGCTTCTATCTGGAAGAAGAAAGAAAGAAGAAAGAAACGCCTTCTGCATTACTAATCTGGAACGCTAGGGATGATTCATATGAACCATGAGTCAGTTTGTCATTGCATTTAGTAGTTGGATGAGTTACATAAGTTGAGATTCAAATCAGTATTTCTTATGTTTTTCTAAGTTTAGTTGGCAGACTCTTCTAAGAAGCCACATTGAAATTTGTTTACAGGAGCACATTCCTCATGCAGCAGTACTCACTATCTGTAATGATATAGTTGTCTTGGTGAAGGTAAAGGAGAGGGTCTTTAGGAACCTTTGCTCCTCTGTTTCTATAATTGTTTCTATAGAGCTCACCAGGCTCATAATGCCAGGCTTCATAAAACCAAAAAATCTTATCTCCTGCCTCGCCAATATAAGCAGTGGCTGATGTCCCAGATTCTTGCCTGGCTTGTATCCTCTTCACTACCTCTTAGTACGTCCATCATGGGAAAAGAATGTGAAGTTTCAAATTATTTGTATTATTACCACTATTGTTACTAGTCACTCTGGCATTGTTGAGACAAGGATACATTTGAACAGTTGATATGAGGTTTTTAAAGGACTTTTCAGTGGACAATAGAAGATATGGAAAAAGGTTTACACATGAGGGCAAGAGTTGAGAGAGAGTAGCAAAAAGTCTCCAAGAAGGTAACAGGCCAGGTGCAATGGCTCACACCTGTAATCCCAACACCTTGGGAGATGAGGCAGGAGGATTGCTTGAGCCCAGAAGTTTGTGGCCAGCTTGGGTAACATAAAGAAAATCCATGTCAGGAAAAAAAAGTAGCCATGTGTGGTGGCAAGTGCCTGTGGTACCAGCTACTCCGAAGGCTAAGGCAGGAGGATCCCTTGAGTCAGGGAGATCAAGGCTGCAGTGAGCTATGATTGCACCACCATATTCTATGTAGCCTGGGTGACAAAACAAGATTCTGTCTCTATTTGTTTTTTAATTTAAATTTTGAGATAGAGATGAGGTCTCACTGTTGTCCAGGCTGATCTCAAACACCTGGGCTCAAGGGATATGCCCACCCTCAGCTTCCCAAAGTTCTGGGATTACAGGCATGAACCATCGTGCCCAGCTGAGACCCTATCTCTTAAAAGAAAAAAAAAAAAGAGGGTAACATATCTGCTGTACATTTGTATATAGTTTTAAAAATTATGTAACTCCTTGAAGTCCATATATTTCCACTTGTCGGGGGTTCTCTTTTCTTTTAGTATGTAAAAATAATTTTTCTCAAGTTCCCGTTGGCTGGGAAAAATCTAGTGCTACTTCTGGTTACCTCTTACTATGAATCTCTAGTTCCCCTATATTCTTAATTACCCTAGGGGCTGAGATTCTTCCCTCCATGCACTTCTCTCTTCCTTTATTTTCTCTACCATTAGGACTCTTTTTTTTATTACAAATGACAGATACACCGAGAAAGGGATTCACTAGTTCACAGAGCCAGGAAGGCTGGGGTAGCCCTGGGAAGAGTGGGAATCAAGGCCTCAAGACTTTCTCATTCCCATCTGCCTGGCTTCCTTCCCTCCCTTTACAGAACGACTTTCTCCATGAGGCCGAGTCGAAGGCTACCTGCAACCCCAGCCCTCCATTTTCACAACTCTCCATGAAGGGTGACAACATAGAACCATCCCTCTGAGTCCAATTGCAACAATTCTGGCAAAGGACTTTGGCCCAGCCTAGGCAACATACTGGGATCCTGTCTCAAGAAAAAAAAAATTAGCCAGGTATGGTGGTGCATGCCTATAGCCCAAGCGACTACAGAAGTAAAGGCAGTAGGATCCCTTGAATCTTGGAGGTCAAGAGCCCATACTTGGTTCAGTTTATGTATGCCAAGGAATGTGACACTGTCATTGGCCAGCCTGGGTCTAACTGTCATGGGGGAGGAATCTGGGGCACTGTGATTAATGACTCTACCAGGACCACATGAAGTAGAAGTAATTCCCCAAATGTAAAGGTGCTATTACCAGAAAAGAGGCAGACAGAAGCAAGCGCTTTCACTGTTTACTGCCTGCTGCAAGCTTGGCTCAAGCAGGTCCTTCCCCACTCCCTAAAGTGTCACCAGTACAAGGCCACTTTGTGAGACAGACCTGTCAGGAAGGTTGAAGACAGCAAAAAACAGTTACAGCACAGCGACAGCAAGCACAGCACTGTATAGATAGTCATTGAAAATAGAACATTTGATATTTCAAAGTTCCTAAGCCCAGTCCACCAGCCTCTCACTGGTGCTCTTCTGGGTCAGCTGACATTTGTGCCTGCCCTCCCTTACCAAATCGTTCTCCTCCACCTCTCCTTTGTCCAAGTGCCCAAGGATCCTAAACGTCATCTTACCTGAATCTACATGGGACAAATGCTATTTTATTATGCACAGCCACTGAGTTCTTTTTTGCTCTTCTTCTAGACCTGTATTTCACAGCCCCCAAAACTATTAAGATGTTTTCCTAGGCTGGGCGTGGTGGCTCATGCCTATAATCCCAGCACTTTGGGAGACTGAGACGGACAGGTCACCTGAGGTCAGAAGTTCAAGATCAGCCTGGCCAACACTGTGAAACCCCGTCTCTACTAAAAATACAAAAATTAGCCGGGTGTGGTGGCATGCGCCTATAATCCCAGCTACTGGGGAGGCTGAGGCAGGAGAATTGCATAAACCTGGGAGGTGGAGGTTGCAGTGAGCCGAGATTGAGCCATTACACTCCAGTCTGGGCAACAAGAGCAAAACTTCATCTCAAAAAAAAAAAGATGTTTTCCTGAACAAGACAACCAATTTTTTCCTTAGCAAGCATCCTTCCATCCTCTCAGAACAATGGTTCAGTCTACTGCTAGCTTCTGAATTAAGTTTCTTCTCCCTGTTGCATGTGTATTTATGCATAGAAAACATGACTTCCCCCAATACGATACAGCATAATATTAAGATTAGTAAGACATTACCTCTATGTGGTGGGATCATGGGTAATTTTTTACAGTGTTTTAAACATTTATTAATTTCATTAGGCAGGAGTTTCCCTCTCTCTAACTTTTGGAGTCCTATCATGTGTAATTTTTATGAGTTTTGTTGGTTTTATCATTTCTTTCTTTTCCTTTTTTGCTTATTTCTGTTTCTACAATGAACAAGTGAAAATGGTACAAGGCAAGAAAGGAGTAAAGAACAGAACCTGCTGCTTAAGCCCCTTTTATCAAGAAATGCAAAAGCCTTCCCCAAAGGCTTTTTGACCTCCAGCCTTCAGCCTGATCCTCATTGGATAGACTGTGTCACATGACCACACAGCCTCAAGGGAGAATGGAAAAGAGAGGATTTAGTGTTTCCAGCCCTTACAGTCTCGTGAAAGAAACGTGACTACAGAGAAGGGGCTTGGGTATGATGATGGGTCCAGCTAACCAACAGTGTCTGCAACTGCACACCTAGGATACAAGGTGGAGAGAGAGGGCACTGTGCAGTTTTTCTCAGTCTAGGGTGGGCATTATTGTTTTGGTGTATGACCCTGGGTATCCAAAAGAGACTCCTGACAATAAAACTTAGAGCTTTGCATTCTTATGAAGACTTGTCTCAGGCATCAAAGTAAACCTTACCCTGTCTGTTAGTACTTGGTAGCAGTAGCAATTATTATGACTATTTACAAAGTACTTTTTAAAAATTTAGTAGAATATTGCTATCCCTGTTTCACAGTTGAAAAAGCAAACTCAAGGAGATTATACTGGTAACATATTTGCATTTAAAAGTACACTGAACCCTCATTCCCTCCCATCACATGCCATTCAAGGACTCTAGACTACTGGGCAGAGGAACTGACCCTTTTACCATAAATGGGGCTTCTGGGTCCAAGCTAAAGGCACACTCTCTGCCCAGCTGGTTTTGTCCTGGATTGTTCTCTTTTTTTTTTTTTTTTACAGGGTCTCAATCTGTCATCCAAGCTGGAGTGCAGCAGCATGATCTCAGCTCACTGCAGCCTCTGCCTCCCAGGCTCAAGCAATCCTCCCACCTCAGCCTCATGTGTAGTTGGACTACGGGCGCATGCCACCACTCTCCACTAATTTTTGTATTTTTAATGGAGACAGGGTTTCACCATGTTGTCCAGGCTGGTCTTGAACTCCTAGGCTCAAGTCATCTGCTTTCCTCAGCCTCCCAAAGTGCTAGGATTACAAGCGTGAGCCACCACGCCTGGCTGTTGCTCTGGGTTGTTCTTGAATCATGTCTCCGGTGTGTTGGAAAGACTTCTGACCTGGATCTTAGACCTGGTTTAGTATTCTTCTCATTGCCTGACATGGACTAATCACCATACTCAGTCTGCTTTGTCCACAATTCAGTTCACCACTACTTAGGTTGCAGGAGAGGTTGCTAGATATGAGGCTGTTTTGCTCAGACCCTGGTGCACTATGTATTTGTTTTCAGAAGAAATGTTTTAAGATACAGGAAGAGGAAGCTCACCCAGGGATGTTTAATAGGATCTTGTAAACATCTATATTCTAAATAAATAATTGTTAGTGTTTCCACTTTAGGGTTCTTAATTTTAGAGAACCGGAAAGACTGTTCCTGAACTGGAGGTAAGAGTTCAGAAGTGTATACCAGTGTCACTCCAGGCTGGATTAGCAGATGTAGTTAGCAGCCTTTCCAATATCCATCTTTCCCTTTTTCTTTACCAACAGAACCCTAATTTTGCTCAAGGCAGCACTATGCTCATTTACAAATGCCCCAATTCCCAGACTCCCTTGCAGCTAGGAGTGACCATGTGACCCACTTTGACCAATGTGATATAGGTGGAAGTTGCTAGGTGGGGGCTTCCAGGAAATCTTTTTAGAGAGGAAAGTCTTAGCTGGCATTTGCCCTATGCTTTCTCTCCCTCTTTCTTTTCATTTTGTTTGAAATGCAGATGCAGTGTCCAGGTATCCATGAATACAAAAGCTGTGTACTAAAGATAGTAAAATCGGAAGATGGAATGACCCCAGCTCCTTGACAACATGAGGGAGCTACTCTAACAGCCCTGGATTACCTACCTGGTAATGTCTTATGTAAAAACAATCAAGAAAACAAAGGAACGGCTGGGTGTAGTGGCTCACACCTGTAATCCCAGCACTTTGAGAGGCTGAGGCTGGTGGATCACTTGAGGCCAGGAGTTTGAGACCGGCCTGGCCAACATGACGAAAGCCCATCTGTACTAAAAATACAAAAATTAACTGGGTGTGGTGGTGCATACCTGTAAGCCCAGCTACTCAGCAGGCTAAGTCAGGAGAATCACTTGAACCTGAGAGGCAGAGGTTGCAGTGAGCCAAGATCATACCTCTGCACCCTAGCCTGGGCAACACAGTGAGACTCTGTCTCAAAAAAAAAAAAAAAAAGAAAAGAGAACAAAGAAACAAGCCTATTTGCTTAATCCATTGTAATCAAGTTACTCTTCCATGCAATCAAACACAATCTTAACTGATAGACTGTTAAAATGGTGTCTTAGTCTCTTTGGCTGCTATAACAAAATATCTTAGACTGGGTAATTTGTAAACAACATACATTTACTGCTCGCAGTTCTAGAGACTGGGAACTCCAAGATCAAGGCACCAGCAGACCATGGTGAGCCCTCAATCCGGTGAGGGTCCATTCCTCCCAGGTGCCTTCTATGTATCCTCACATGACAGAATGGCAAACAAGCTTGCTCAGGCCTCTTTTATAAGGCAGTAATCCCATTCATGAGGGTGGAGCCCTCATAACCTAGTCACCTCCCAAAAGCCTCACCTCCTAATATCATCACCTTAGGGATTAAGTTTCAACATATGAATTTTGTCAGGGGCGGGGGATGGGGGTGGGCAGGGGGATGGGACACATTCAGGCCATAGCAGACATCTAGTGTGCTGTGATAGTAAATGGATGCAAATTGACTGTAGAGTTTGTTAGAACAGTGCTGCTCCAACTTCCATGTGCATATAAACCACTTGAGAGCCTTGTTGCAAATGCAGGTTCTGATTCACTGGGTCTGGAATGGGGTTTGAGATTCTGCATTTTTCACCAGCTTAAAGTTAATGCTGATGAGGCTGGTCTTGGACCACACTTTGAGTAGCAAGAATTTAGAAAATGGCAGCTCTTCTGGTCAGTCAGCCCATACCGTATAGGAGCCATTTTGTTTCTCTTTGATATGTTTCTTATTTGGTTGAAAATCTGCAGAGAACTCACTCAGTGCATCTTCAACAAAAAGTTAAGATTTTATTTAGAATATCATTTTAGAGACAAAATGCAGTTCACTTTATTTAGCAAAATAAACTTAACCAATGCTTTTAAATACAGTAAATTCAAGACCTCTGGTGGGCTTTTTTCTTAGATCCTTGCTTTTTTGCCAGTTGGAGTTTCTGTCTTCTAGCCTAACAGGCTTCTTTCCAAGTTAATGCAGCTATATTCCAAGGAAGTGTTTTATGAAATCTGAATACTCAAACACCCCTTCTGTATTTTAACTCAACCATCATTGTATTAGATGAAACATAAGGAAAGTGACTTAGGGAAGTAAGTGCAGAAGGAAATGTGTTCCCTTCTCCCTCATATTATCTTTTCAACAGAGGCCTGGATTGCTAAATGGATTATGAAAGCAAATTGTTACTGGGAGGTGATGGTCAAAAGCAAACTTAGATGGTTTTCACACCATCTGTCATCATGACTCAAGGGGAAATGCACGTCATACCATTTTTCCAGTGAAGCCACTGCTTTACACAGAAGATACACGTAGCTTCCTATTGTTATTTTCTTCTCTAACTATGTACATTTAGAAAAAAATACAACACTGTGGTAAATAGCAGGACAGCTAGCAATGGAACATATAACACTATGCTGAAAAACCACAACAGCTTGGTTAAGCAGAGGAGAGAAACAGCAGATGGTCTTCATGGAGTGAAGCTGTCAGCGCCTGCCATCTCCTTAGTCTGTGACGGATCTGCACTCTGAGGGCAGGCCTTCTGAGCGCCGCCACTTCGCCAGGCGCTGCTTAAACCATTTCTGCAAGAGAGAAAAGAGCAAAAATATTTGTCACACACAGAAAAACTGAAATGCCTGTTCCCTTTCTAAAAGGTAGCCTCTGTGGCACAAGTGGAAAGGAGAGAATCAGGGGACGCGTCCATAGGGATGGCTCTCACCGTGACACCTTTCCTGCCTCAGGACCTCTGCACATGCTATATTATGTTTAGAATGTTCTCTCTTTATTCTTTATCCGATGATCTCCCTGTCATCCTCACATCTCAGCTTAAACAGGACCTTCTCAATAAAGTCTAAAGTGGGTTTCCCACTCATCTCCTCACTTCCCAATTTAGTATTTTGTTACTTTCACAGAACTTTTAGCATCTGTCATGATTTACTTGTGTATACACTTATTTTTAATCTACATTCCCTTCTAGAATGTAAGCTCCATGAAAGCAGAGACTGTATTCATCCTATCACCACTGCATCCTTAGCCCCTAGTACAAAGGTTTAAGAGTTAGAAATTAATCAATATTTGCTGAATGAATAAAAGAAGTTAAAGCATATCCTTAAGGCCCCAGATAGATCTCTATGGCTGCTGTATCTCATCAATGTGTGCTCAGCTCACCAAAGGCCTTCCTCATTGGTAGCAGTTAGTAAGAATTTGTTGAATAAGATTAATAGTTAACTGAGCACTGCACAACCTCAGAGCACTCCTTGCAGATGCATGGAGTAGGCCAGCCCAATCTATCCTGCGCCAGGGCCACCGAGCAGTGAGAGAAGCTAAAGTGGGTCTACCACTTTGCTCAGAATCTCTCAGCTCCGTATGACCCAAATATTCACACCTTACAGAAGTGACCACGGATGTACAGAAGGCCCCAGATAGGATGTTTCTAGACACGGCATCATATGAGGCCTAGAACATGCCTATATGTCGTAAGGCAGTGTGGTATACTCTTGAGAAGTCAGTGGCTGCCTTTATCTTGCTAACTGGGGTGGTACAGAGTTCCCCAAAGAGGAGAACAGGAGAACCATGCTGGGGATAGGGCCAGGGTCTGGACCAGGTTGGTCAAGAGGAAACTGGGAATAAAAAAAAGAAAGCAAAACAACTTTGAAGAGAGACTAGTGAGGAAACAGATGAGCAAGCATTGACCTACATTGGAAAGGATAAGGAGAGAGCTCTATGGGGAGTCAGCACCTCCCCCAAGCTCTGTTCTGTGCTTCCCAACCATGGAGTACATTGAGAAGGATGATATTTGTGTGTCACTGGTGTGTAGGCAGGCTGTGTGGTAGGTAACCCCCCAGGGCTCTGCAGTCCTGGGCTCTGCCAACAGGAAGCTCTAGAGTAAATAATTGGCTATGAGAACTTGAGGAAGTCCCTAAATAGAGCACCAGTCATCTGTAAATTAAAAGGTAAGCTTAGGGTGTTTCTACTGTCCCTTCTGGTATTTCTATAATTCACCTGTTCTAGGGGTAAGGGGATGAGAAACAGGAAGAAAGCAGAAAGGGCACAGCTGTGAGATGCCAGATCTGGGATGTGCTGATGGAGATATCGGGATGGTGGGAAAGCTCTAGAGGGCTCCCCACATAGCATGGGCTGATGCCTATCCAGATACTCAGAATGAACAGGATAGGCTCTAGGAAGCTAAAAGGGAATTCAGTATAAGCCCAAGATCAGAAGAAAATGTGAGAACCACAGGGGGAGAAGGAGCAAGGCCTAGAGGAGAGGCTGTTGAGCTTGAAGGGGGTAAGGCTCTGCAGGACTGTTTTGGGCTCCACATCAATGCTAAGCTGGCTGAACAGCATGGCAACACACCTACACCTCACCCACCCATACAGCAGAGTTTACACACTGAAATGCCTTACACAGTTGTCAAGATCTTACATACCTTTACACTGGGGTGGCAGTAGAGAAAAGTAATCTAAAGACAAGGACAGCAGACTATCATGGGGAAAAACTTCTCTTTGGGGGCTACTTTCTGGGTGCCATATTTTGCTCCTAGGGATCACTACCCTTCATGAGAAGAGAGAACTCATGCAACTTTGGCCCCTTCAATTGAAATTATACTGCTAAGAGTGGGCCCATTTTCTTCTATAACCTGTGTGCATGTGTTTAGTTAACTCTGGATTCTGGTATGAGAGCAGCAAGGTTCCGGTTTCATTAATGAGGTAGCACTGTGGGGGGTTTCAAGGATACAAGGTCTGATTAAATAGGATTTCCAGTTACTAGAGCTGAATAAATGGCAGCATTGTAAAGACTGACTAATTAAAATCTAGAGGAAGAAAATCTCACTTTCTATCAGATTTCATTTAAGACAAAATGGTTGAGCTGGTCTCATTTAAAAGAGCCACCCACATCTTTACACTATATAATGAAGCAGAATATTGATGGACCGTTACTGAAAATAACTTCAGCAGGGACATTTGTGGTTTTGTGAGTTGGTACCCAAATGCTTAACAAATTGAGCCCTAACATTGGGGGATGGGAGGAGGTTCAAGAAAAGCTCAACAATTTTTTGAAGACGCATATTTTAAATCAAGTATATATAAAATAATTTGGCAAAACCAGTTGCAATCCAACAGAAATCATTAAATACCTTGCCTGCTTTTTTCCCTTTAGAGTTGTGTCTTATCAATCTCACTCACATCAGTGCTAATTTTCCACCTGGCTTTATCCTTCTCTTCTTTGTTTCAGTCATCCACTGGGAAAGACATTCATCCCTTGCTTGCTTATAAATGAATGCCCTCATTACCCTTGCCCATTGATGGAGATTTATTTACTCTGAGTAAACAGATGATAATTAGAAACTGTGATGGGAAGGGGCTGGGGCAAAGAAACATTGTTCCTGTCCTTTTCTCTAGCAACTAACATTTCATTCTTTTCAGAAAGAGACCTTTAGAGGTCTTTATTCCACTGATAAAACATCCAGTGACTAAAACCACTGGGTTCTGGGAACAAGCTCCGGACATCTAGAGGAGATAAAAATACTTGGAGACCTCCCTAAGAACCAATTCCAGTTACATTGTGCTTGAATTAAAGAGAGAGAGAGAGAGAGAGAGAGAGAGTGTGTGTGTGTGTGTGATAATAGAAAGCACCAGATCATCCCAACCTCCCAGGGGGCTAAAGAAGGAGCTTTCCCAGCCTCTTCTAACACTGACTTCAGAATAAAAGACATAAGGCTGGGATTCTGTAAGTTTTCATGTAATGTAAATCTCGGAGATATTTAGATTACCGTTATGAGAAAAACCCATTCTAACATCCCAGTAAATGCAACTTAGAAAGTTATTTCAATTACAGCACCCTTCACTTTACTTTGAGTTCTTATGGGTGCCACCTCCACACCCACAGAGAATTTTGTCCTAAAGTGGGACAGTTATAAAGAGGTCAGCAAATCTCCCAAGACAGAGAATGTTTCAACTTCTTAGTCCCTCTTGTCCCTGCCCAAGTATCAGCCCTGTGAATCAGTTCTGGTAACAATCTTGCAAGAGCACTGGGCAGCTCCGGCTTATTTTTCTTGTACTGAAGTATTGCTTGTTCTAGGAAAGTTAAGAATATGATTCCATTTCTGGAGGTGGGTGGTGTTGGGGTGGGTTGAGGACTCAGGCATATGAAACAAATGTTAGTTTGGCTTTGGTGACCCTTTCCCATGGAAAGCAGCAACACTAGTAAGAACAGAGATGGGAGACTGGGTGCGATGGCTCACACTTGTAATCCCGGCACTTTGAGAGACCAAGGCAAGAGGATTGCTTGAGCCCAAGAGTTTGAAACCAGCTCAGGCAACATAGTGAGACTCCCATCTCTACAAAAAATTTTAAAATTAGCTTAAAAATTAGCCACATGTGGTGGTAGTACATGCCCATAGTCCCAGCTACTTTGGAGGCTGAGGTAGAAGGAATGCCTGAGGCTGGGAAGCTGAGACTGAGGTGAGCCATGGGCGTGCCACTGTACTCCAGCCTGAATGACAAAGTGAGACACTGTCTCCAAAAATAGAAAAAAGAAAGATGAAAGAAAGAAAGAAAGAAAGAAGAAAGAAAGAAAGAAAGAAAGAGAGAGAAAGAAAGAAAGAGAGAAAGAAAACGAAACAGGGGAAGTATCAATATCAGACACTACTTATATGTAGGCCCAGCAGGCCCTAGCCTCCATGGAGTTATTTAAAGGGTCCTTACGAGACCTGCTATAAACAAAAATAATTTTAATGACTGAAAGTTCATCATTGGGCATACGTCTCCAGAAGACACTTTCTTTCTGTAATATTTTTAAATATTTAATATTTTTATTTTTATTTACTTATTTATTTTGAGACAGGTTCTCCTTCTGTCACCCAGGCTAGGTAGTACAGTGGCATGATCATAGTTCACTGCAGCCTTGAACTCCTGGGCTCAAGGGATTCTCTTGCCTTAGCCTCCAGAGTAACTGAGACTACAGGCATACACCAGCACACCTGGCTGATTTTTTTATTTTCTATTTTTTTTTTTTTCTGGTGGAGATGGGCAGCATCTTGTCATGTTGCCCAGGCTAGTCTGAAACTCCTAGCCTCAAGCAATCTTCCTGCCTCAGCCTCTCAAAGTTCTGGGATTATAGGTGTGAGCTACTGTGCCCAGCCAGACACTTTCTTTTTCATAGAAGATACTCTTTAAAAATATAAATGTTGTTTGAGAAGATGAAAGAAGAAATCATTCTCATTCACCAGTGTCCATGGGGGTAGTGGGGTGAGAGGGGAAAGAATGGGAAATTGAAAGATGAGACCCAATCCAGTAAAGGCAAGCAGGCAGCCTGTAGTTCCTAGGAAATCGCTTTCTCTGAGCTTGCTAAGTGCTGCCTGTCTCTAAGCTCTGGGGTTCCAGATGCTTCCCTGCAGGTCAAGACAGGAAGACAGAGGGGCAAGCCAAGCTGTGGTCACAGTAGGGAGGAAGAAGGTGTTGGTTCTGTGGCAGGAAGAGGAAGCCAGGGGCCCTGCTAAGAGGCTGACTCACCCCCCATCCACTCATTCTGGGGCTGGGTCTACCACTTGTTTATTTGAGAATGGCAGAAGGGGGAAATGGGAGGACTGCCTGAGAGGTGCAGAAGAACCTGCTATGCAGAGGTCTGAATTGGCTGACCTCAGTCACAGAAAAAAAGCAGGTGCCCTTTTCTTCTTCCTACCCCTAACCAGATTTTATTTCAATTTTCTAATATCATGTGAATCTTGAGGAAAGATTGAATATAGCCTGGGAGGACTGTTGCCTAATGCAGGGGAAAGATAACACCAAGTGAGTTGTCAGTTCTTTCTTCCTGCTCATCTAGTGATTTCCATGCCTCCTCTGTGGAGACAGCATAGCATGGTGGTTAAGAATCTGGGCTTCCAGGGTTCAAATCCTGGTCCTGCTGCCTTCTAGCTGCTGTCTTGGGCAAGTATATTTAATCTTTCTGTGCCTCAGTTGCCTTATCTGGACAAGTGGGCTAATAGCATCTACCCTCACAGTATTGTTGTGACAAATAAATGATTTACTACTTGGACAGTGCCTGGAAAAATGCCTGGCAAGTATTAGCCATTACAAAGGTCAATGTAATTATGCTGCTTTATAGGTAAGGTGACTGATGGCAATTCGCCAGGCACAATCGGAGGCCGAGAAGGGGTTGGACCTCTTGTTAGTGCTGTGCCCACAATACTTCACAGCCTTATTTTTAAAAGATAAGTTGTCTCCATGATCACTCTTCTTTTCTAAGCATAGCGTGGGATTTCAAATGATAAAATTTCAGCAGGCTGCCTTCTCAGGAGATACCAAGAAACAAGAGCTGTTAGACTTGGGTTACAGTAAATCACCTTCTGTTAAGTTCTGGTTTTCGTTGGTCAGACAGCTGTTTCTTTTGCTAAAAATAAATATGTTTGCCTTTCTATTTGACCTGTAAGTGACAGGATCGTCTATGGACAAGCTCTCCAAAGAGTGCCTCTGGCTTAATTAGTAAAAATAATTTTGGACTTGAGGTCCAGGGTCTTGGTCCTAGGATCTACTGGATCCATTACAAGCTTCTAAACCTCAACTGAGCATGGCTCATGGTGACAGGACAAGTGCCTGATGCTCTGGTATATAAAATAGGAAAAATAAGAACGTCTCTGCTTTAGAGTTGAGGTTAGAAGTGTGAAGTGCTTTGGGGAGCCACAGGAGAGATGCTAGATCAGTTCCAAGTAGTCTATCATGCTTAAAGGATTGTCTTTCCGTGACCAAAGGGAAAAGAGAAGTCGGAGTTTAGACGGGTTTTAAAAGTCAGCTAAAGGCTCCAACATTGCACCTGTGGTGAACAACCACAGGTAGTGTTGCATTCTTTACCTGGCATTTTTCGGGATAATATAGGAGCATTTAAAAAATAGATAAGTCAATGAATGCCTTAGGAGGACATTGGCTGCCGCTCCCGTCAGCTGAAATGTCAGCTATCTACCGTCTTATAAAACGCCCCGAAAAGCCTTTAAACCTTAGAGCTGGGGAATGTTTTTAAAAAATCGGAACCACATCTCCCTGGTTTCTTGCAGTGTGAGTTCTGCAGCTCGGGGGACGCTGCAGTGTGATGTGGTGGAGAGAGCAAGCTTCACGGCTCCTGCCATCCTGACAGCGCCCTCCCTCCTGGGCTCAGCCTCCTGGTTCGCCAAACCGGAGGACTGAATTTATGGCTAGCTGGTCTCTGGGGAGCCTTCCAGCTCTGACATTCCCGCCTAGAATAGATCTTCCCGAAGGTTTCACAGACAGACCAGAGGGGACAGAGCCGGGAAGGCGAAACAAGGACAGGCGAGAGACGCTGCTCCCAACTCGCAGAGGGAGAAAGCGTGTATCCCGGGCTGCCGGGGAGAGTGGAAAGGCAAGGACTGGTGACCACGGGTTTTCTATGCAGCTCCCGGGGAACCACAGCTGGATAGGTGTGGCGGGGAGACTGGGCGCCCATGGGAACGGGGAAGCCGGGAGGCGGCAGTGGGAGCCATGCAGGGTCTGGGCCCCCGGATGCGGGCAGAAGCGATGGGAGATCGGGGGGAGGGCAGCCCGGCGGGAGGCACAGACGACCAGGACCGCCCAGCCGCGAGACGGCTCAGCTCCGGCAGGGGTCGGGGCGCGCTGGGCGCCTGTGGGGACGCACCTGGGTCTCCTCCTCGGAAAGGCCGGCCTCGGCCGCGATGAGGCACAGCGTGGTGGAATCCGGGTGCTTGTCGACCTTGTTGAAGTTGTACTCCAGGATCTCTACCTGGTCCTCCGTGGGGCCGGTCGCGGTCTCCGCCGACATGGTCCCTGGCGCGCTGCTGGGCAGGGAGAAGCGGCAGCGGTGAGCGAGGCTGGGGGCCGGCGGGACGCAGCAAAGGAAGGCGGTCGTTGCGCCGCCGGGCAGCCCCAGCCCCTGGCCGCCCCCTCCCGCGGTGCCACGGTCGCGCAAGTCCCCGGCGGCAACAGACTGAGCGGGGGCTTACGGCTGCCCCCGACCCGGGCCTCCCTCCCCGGACGGAGCGCTGTTGCGGGCTGACGGCAGAGCCTGGCATCTGGCGCCTCCCGCGCCCCGGGGGACCCCTTGCAGCAACGCCCCCTGGATCCCTGCCTGCGACGGGGGCAAGATAGATGACTCCCCGGGTCCTCACCGCCCTCCAGCTCTAAGGAAGGAGTGAAGGAAGCGCGGGGGTGATTTTGATAAATCCCCTTAAAAGCTTTCTCCCGAAAGGGGGACCTCCCCTGGGGACAGACTTGACAGATCGCTAGGGTGGGTTCGCCCGAGTCCGCTGCTAGCCGGCCTCCTCGGTATGCGGCCTTCTGTCTCTGCAGTGGGTTGGCGCTTTGGGGCCCTCTCCAGGCAGGGCTGCACACCCCACCCTTCCTCCAAAAAAGTTACTCACAAGACAAGTTACTTCTCAAAGTTGGAGAGGTGGAGGCGGTGCTTTTAATGTCTTTCCATCTTACAGAGATGGAGATAGGTCAGCAGAGAAGTGAGTTAAGGCGGGGGATTGAGCCACGGGAGAAATTTCCACCTGTGGGCTTGCACGTGCCACTCTGCCGCTCTGCAACCTCCTCCTTCAACACTCTGTCCCCGCTCTTTCTAAGTATGCTTTAGTGAGTCCCCGGCCTGCAGTCACCAGGCCGCTATTCCACAATGTATGGCAAAGAACTTGCCTCACTGTGTGCTCCCCGAGGGGAGGACTTGCAAGATGCAGCCAAAATCCAACTGAGGAGGATCCAGTCAGCTGTCGTTTAAAATTTCAGACTTCCCTGTGATTGTACTAAAATGTACTATAAGGTCAGGAAAATGGGCCCATCACAAGCTTCACGATCTCTTGCATCTCCTTACTTTAAAGCCAACCATTACTCTAGCAAGTGTGAAGCAACATGACTTCCTGCTGGGTTATCTCCGTACCTACAAAGTCTCTGAATTGGGACCAAAAACTTAAAAAATTTAAAAATTGGCATATGTAACCCCATCCACCTCCTCCTCCTAATTTAAGAGGCATGAAGGTATAGAAAGTTGGAGTCTTCAAGATATCCTTGGCTGTGGGTTTGGCACACCTGTCAGGACTAGACTGTCGCTAACAGTAAAAGACAAGGGCAAGTGTGGGAATCACGTTGGTTTGTTGTTTTAACAAACAATTGCAAAATCATCCAGCACAATCCTGAGTAGGTTGTGATGTGGTTTGTGCCTGGGATGAGCCACACTTCACTGATGTGCTGGTAGAATGTACCCAATGCTGTTATAACCTTCTCCACTGTGACTTGCATCTTCTACTTCCTAAATAAATGTCTTTACCTCTCCTTTGGGTCACTTTGAAGGGGCTTTCAGGCACAACGGAAAGTCATTCTACTGTGAGAGTCTGGCTCAAGTCACTTGCCAAGCCACCATGAAATCCCATGTTTTTAGGGGATTCTGTGCTTTCCCACCTAAAAATCATAGCACTGATTCCTGTCATGATGCTGGGCAGGAGAGGGTCATACCAGGTCAGAAACACTTCCTCTTCTGTGTGCATCCATTGCCCCTACCTTTGACACACAACTTCAGAGCTGGAAAGAACCTTGGAAATTACCTCTTCCAGTCTTCTTCTGTAACAGCCCAGGAAAATGAGCATAGGAAGACTAACTTTCTGAATGTTACCCAGCTAGTGACCTGTGCTCCGCTAGACCCTTCTCAGTGGGGCAGTCTGTCATTAGTCTGGTAGGAAAAATCAGGAGGGCAGTAGTCATAACGCAGGCAGGAGCTCATTGCCATTTTGAATGGGCATGGACTCTCCTAGTAGGACACCAATTCTAGCCAAAGTTGCCGACAGGAACAACCTATCACTGCTTGCTTTGCTTGAAAGAAAACAAGGGCTGGGAGACCACTGCCTCTGATTTTACTTCTTGCCTTAGAAAGGTTCCAGCTGATTTTATGTAACATAGTTGTGCTGGCTCTTCCATGAAAATTTTGGCTTTGTCTTTGTAGAATCCTCAGTCCTTCAGAAATATTACTTTCTAAACTGAGTGTTCTGCATATACTTTCCCCTCTTTTTGGTTATTTAATTCCTGTTATAAAACTCAAGGGCTGCTATTGGTCTTACATTTAATTTAGTGCATTTTATTTTTTTAGATTTCTGTGGCTTATTGTTACAGGACTTTGTATGAGATTTTGTGGAGAGGTCCTGGTTAACTTTAAAGAACTCCTTGGGTTAGTTGACTGAGAACCATTGGCCTTGGTTAGCTGCTAAGACTTGTGGGAGGACCACTTGAAAGCACCTACTTCTCCAAGGTACACCAAGCAAGCCTGATTTCTAGAAATGAAGGTGGACAATCTCCATAGTCAAATGTATCTGTTATTTCTCTGCAAAGCTCTCAGCCCTTTGCTTAACAAATGTTTGCTGTTACTTCCTTTCTTCTCTCACTCTGTCTCTCTCAAAGAAGATATAAGTCAAACTGGCTGGGTAACCTTGGCCTTATAAAGCTTTTCAACTATTTCCAGTAAGAAAACAGTTGAGAAGTTTCTCTGAAGATAGTCTAAACAATTTCAGATTAAAAGAACTAAAAATACTTTAAAGCTACTCAAACGTTAATCTTAGCACAAGTGTTATTGTTGTGGCTACTCATATCTCATCAAACATTCAAAGAGTAATTTGTCCTGTGGTTGTATTTTTCCTTTGTGGTTGGGGGAAGACATTGCATAAGCGTTTTCAAGATGTTAAATGCAAGCTGCTGGCTTTTTTCTAAATTAATTCCAATGCCTGGCGTAGACAGTTGTGTCAACCCAATGGCTCTACTTTTGTCCCCTGATCCTGTAATCATTTATTTTAAAAGTATCTACCTATATAAACTAGCTCACAAAAAGCGCTATCAACTGGGAATCTTTGGTTACCTTTGTAGTAACCAAAAAATTGCTTTGGGCTCACATTTGCCATCTTATCCTCCCTCTCCCAGCCATTCTGACCTGTTTGTAATAGCACTAATATCAAACCAAGAGAAAAAGGTTATCAATGGCAGATTCTCCAGATTAACCCAGAGTCCTGTGGTGAGTTGGCCAAAAGGGAAACAAGACAGTGGATTTTTCTTTAGTCTATATTTCTTTTATGTTCACTGTGAACTTCCTGGAAGCAATGGGCTCTTGAAACGTTTTGTATTTTCCTAAGTGAGAAAAATGATGTGTGGCCACTTCTGCAAAAGAAGTGGTGGGTCTTTGGAAGGGGATGGGGTCTTCCCCTTCATCACTTATTCAGTTACTCTGAAGAGGGTAGGAGAGGGCATCACCCAAACTGTCAAGGCCCCCCCAGAAATTGAAAAACAGAAGTCAAGTATTCATCTGCCTCTCCAGGCTAGCACAAAAGCTGGAGAGAGAGAGAGAGAGAGAGAGAGAGAGAGAGAAAGAGACAAAGAGAGAGAATTGTTCTTTTAAGTATAAACTTGGCGGTTGGTATCCTTAAGCTAATAGCAGTGCTTCTCAAGCCTGGATGGGCTTCAGAATTACCTATGGAAATGTCTAAGCCCACCATAGACCTCTTGAACCAGAACTGCATTTTAGAAACCTAGCACGGGAGAGACACAAAAAGTATTTCAGCTCCTGAAAAGATTTGCAATTTAACCATTAAAGTCAATTCTAAATATTCTTATGCCTTATATCTGCTCTAATGCTGTATATCATCTTAACATTTAAGTAGATGGTAGGTTGAAGTCATTTTAAAGGAATAAGCTTTTAGAAGTAGATATTAGAATGATTAATTTAAACCTAATGCTATTAATCTTTTGTATATGTGGTCAGAAATGGGGAAAATGCCTTTAAAATTATAAATTAGCAAAAGAAAACAGATATTCTCCTATGCTTTCAAAAGTTCAGGAATGAAATGAAACCCTTTTAAAAACCTTTCAGAAAAATGCATTCTTGTGTTGAGATCAGAGTTTAAGATAGCAAATCATCGAAAGGAAAACTCCTTCCAGTTCATCACACACATTTTAATAAATGACTTAGACGCCAGAAATCACAATGGAAAAGATTTGGCAATCTTAAGTATGACTGTTCTCCTCTAATTCCTTAAATTTCCCTGTGAGGGAAATGCTAAAATTTAAGTTATTATTTATGTACAAAACATATTCAATACAACTTGGAACCGAAGATTACTCTGAATACATCCCAAATACATAGCATCATTCCTACCTTTATGGGAACAAGATCCCAAATCCAAATAGGAAAATGCATTTTAAAATGTTATATTGATTTCAACTTTACATATTTAAAAAAACCTGAAAGAAATCCCACAAAATGTTAACAGTGGTTATATCTAGATTGTGCAACTATGGATTTGCACAATCTAAAACATTTTCTTCTTTATATTTTCCTGCTTTTTCAAATTTTCTATAATAAGCATTTATGATTTTGGGATTTGAAAAAAAATTTTTTTCCCCTATATAACAATGTCCTCAATCAGACCAGTTGTCCACCTTGCTCAAAATTTTATTTGATTATTGTTACCAAATAAAATTTTTGGAAAAGTATAAGAGTTGTTTTCCAAGACTATTTAGAAGATTAGGGAAGTAAATATTTTCATTTTTCATGCAAATATTATTAGGTGTCAAATGGATATATGTAATGTACATGTAAGTTATGAAGCATAAAATAAACACTAGTGAACTCCACTCAATTGAAGAATTAAAGCATTACCAAGACTATGGAAGCTATCTGTTTTTTCCCCGAGTCCCATTCCCTTGCTGACCTGCCCCCAGAAAAAAAACACAATTCTGAATTTTGTATTAATCATTCCTTTGCTTTTCATTTTATTTCAATGTTTTAGAGGCAGGGTCTTGCTGTCACCCTCAGGTTGGAGTGCAGTGGTGCCATCATAGCTCACTGTAACTGGGCTTAAGTGATCGTCAGGCCTCAGTCTCCTGAGTAGCTGGGATTGCAGGCATGAGCCACTGCATCCAGTCACTGCTTTATAAATTAGTTCTATCACATATGTATGGATCCCTAAAAGAACTTTTTGTTTTAGTTTTGCTCTTGGGTTGTATAAAAATGGTGCCATACCATATATAATTTTTCTGTAAATTGCTTTTTTCACTCAACAGTGTTTCCAAAACAAATCCACATTCTGCATATAGAGAAGTTCATTCATATTCAATGCTGTTTTTATTTTATAAATATACAATTTATGTAGTAGATGTCTTTTCCTACTGGTGGATATCTAGGCTGTTTCCAGATTTTTTTCTATTTGAACATTGCCTCTCTGAACATTCTTGTATATGCCTTCTGCAGCCTCTCTATGAGGATTTCTCTAGGGTATACAATAGGGGTAGAACTCCTGGTTTACAGAGTGTGTGCTGTTTAGCTTTACAATATAATGTCAACTTGTATTTGAAAGTTGTTGAACAAAACTATCCCCCTTACCACCAGTGTGTGGAATTTCCTTTGCTCCGAATCCTCATCAACACTTGTATGGTCAAACTTAGTTTTTGCCAAAGTTGTTGAGTGTTCTATTTATCCATGAATAGTATCTAAGCCTTCTTCAGCCTGCATGACATCTTGGGGCTAAAAGTTTCCACATGTTTACTGTTTACTATGTAAAAATATTTCCTGTTGCAGCCCAAAAGGGGAGTTGAGGTATTTTGTGAGAGTTATGGACTCTGTTTCCAGGCTAGCCCAGTTATTTCCATTAGTCACCAAGAACAAAACAAATAAAATGTATAGAAAACTAATTACTAAGACCCTTTGTCTGTATCATGCTAAAAATGTTCCCATTTTCCCTTCTACAGAACTCCTGGGAGTCAGGATTTGATTTTGCGCTTTAAAATGTGTTAGCCATATTAATTATTAGTCCCTCCCACAAAAATAAATATCAAAGTCTCCAGATGAAAACCACAGAGATAGATTGAAAATAACCAATTAAAGAAGAAGAAATAAGGGAGAGATGGCAAGTGTAAAAGAAAAATGAAAATAAAGTGTAAAAGAAAGATGGACAGAAAACTGTTAAGCTGTGGGTTTAAAATAGGATATACATGTAAACTCAAATAATGAGATTAAATGTTTAAACAGCTAAGTGCCAGTTCAAAAGCAGTTTGATATTAGTTATTTTCATTTCTCTCACAATTCTCTCTTAGAAATCAGAATGGAATTAATTCTATTTTGAGTTTTTTTTTAAGAGTTAAATTGTCTACAGCATCAGAGGAAGACTCAGAATTCTACCTTTTATTCTGGCTATAGCAGTTAAGCCTCTTGATTTAATGAGCATCAAGATTGATTCATTCGTCCAAATGTATTATTTTCTTTCTTTCTTTTTTTTTTTTTGACAGAGTCTCACTCTGTTGCCTAGGCTGGAGTGCAGTGGTGTGATCTTGGTTCACTGCAGCCTCTACCTCCTGGGTTCAAACGATTCCCCTACTTCAGCTTCCTGAGTAGCTGGGATTACAGGTGCACACCACCACACCCTTCCTTATTTTTGTATTTTTAGTAGAGACGGGGTTTTGCCATGTTGGCCAGGCTGGTCTGGAACTCCTAACCTCAAGTGACTTGCCCACCTCTGCCTCCCAAAGTGCTGGGATTACAGGCATGAGCCACTGTGCCCGGCCCCCAGATATATTTTTCTTATGCTCTATCGATGTCAGAGGTTCTAAGATATCACCAAATCACCTATTTGAATCTTTAAGCTCTAACTTAATCATCGTGTGTCCCTTTAGTGAAGAGTTAGGGCTGGAGGGAGCCCATCTTTTCTTTCCCACTGTGGGATATAGGCCATTGTCAACCTTCTCCTGCTTCGTTTCTTGGCTACTGGGGCGACATTCTTTGAGACTTTCATGCATCTCTTTAAAAAGCCCTAACATCTACTTGATATTAGGCAATAAAGGAATAAAAAATGGAATCTCTCCTTTCAAGTTTTGTTCTGATTCCATTTTTTACAAGAGTAAATTGAAATACAGACGATCTGGGCAGGTTGTTCTTTTGTTCTGCAAAGTCTGAGCTCTTAACTTTTGACCCCATGTAACAATTACAGGTACACGCTGAACCACTTGCTAATTCAGGACAAGCAAGCCTGCTGTTCTCCTAGAACACGCTGCACTTGGCTTGATGAGGCAGGAAGATCGAGATGACAACTATACTTGAATCCATACCATTCCCACTGGTCACCAGTGACCACACCCTCCTAGGTACCTCTTATTCCTGCAAGTTTTGTCAGATCAAGGTGTCATCAGGTTTGGTTTTTGATGTTTCAGCCCTGCTACGGGATGGTATATATCTCAATAGTTAATCCATCTTAAAAACACTAAGTGCTGCTTTTTGAAAATTTTCAGTTCTGCATATACGATGTGTGCTTTTTTTTTTTTTTTTTTTTTGAGATGGAGTCTGGCACTGTCTTACGGGCTGGTGTGCAGTGGCACAATCTTGGTTCTCTGCAACCTCCGCTTCCCGGGTTCAAGCGATTCTCCTTCCTGATTAGCTAGGATTACAGGCACCCGCCGCCACCACACCTGGCTAATTTTTTGTATTTTGAGTAGAATCGGGGTTTCGCTATGTTGGATAGGCTGGTGATGAACTCCTGACCTCGTGATCTGCCCGCCTCGGCCTCCCAAAGTGCTGGGATTACAGGCATGAGCCACTGCACCCGGCCTGATGTGTGCGTTTATAGGTACTCCGTGTAGCTGCTGAACCAGTTTGCTATTTCCCAGGTCCTCCTTTCTAGGTTGGCTTTCCTCTTGCCTTAGGAACCACTCTGTTTTAGAAACACGGCAGAATTAAGAACAAAATGAAATTGGAATTAATGTAGAAAAAAGGTCAAACAATCAGAAGTCTTCTGTACTAATTACCTGAAATGTCACTTTGCTGAACCTCCATTTCATTTATGTAAAGAAGGAATATAATAATGTCTACCTTTGCCTAGTTAACAGCTTTATGGTAAAGTTCTTATGATGTTATTATAGGGAACATGTCTCTCAACTGTAAAGTGCTTGCTTGGAAGATATTATTATTATTTTTTTTGAGATGGAGTCTCACACTATCACCCAGGTTGGAGTGCAGTGGTGTGATCTCAGCTCACCAAAACTTCCACCTCCCGGGTTCAAGCGATTCTCCTGCCTCAGCCTCCCTAGTAGCTGGGATTACAGATGTGTGCTACCATGCCCAGCTAATTTATTATTATTATTTATTTATTTATTTTTTTTTGGTAGAGATGGTGTTTTGCCATGTTGGGCAGGCTGGTCTCAAATTCCTAGCCTCAAGTGATCCACCAGCCTCAGTCTCCCAAAGTGCTGTCATTACAGGCGTGAGCCACCATGCCTAGCCTGCTATTACTATTCTTTAAATAGCTATGAGCTAGACTTTCAGTAAAGTATCCCCTGGAAGGCAAACCAGTAAGAAGAGCTTATAAATTTCACTTCTTCTGGGTTACAATCTCTTATCTTTCTGGAATGGTAAAGCACAATGGTTGAAATTAGACCCCTTTAAAAAAAGAAAACAAAAAACTTCCAATGCTGTATATGTTGCTTTATTGTAACATGTATCCCTGCATGGAGCTTCTCAAGAACGGCATGGCAGGGAGAAATGTGATATCATAGGCATGTTTTCTCATTATACACTTGTACATTGTGCATCGGGTTATACTTAGTTGTTAGCATTTTCACTAAAATAATAATGTATCTGCTCCTTCCTCACCACCACCCCCCAGTTCCCCCTCTCCTCTCATCTATTAATGAGGAGGCATAAGGGACAGAAGATGAATAATGAGGAAATTGATAACAAGGAGGAACAAATATTTTATGAATTGGTGAGTCAATTTTTTGAGATTGTCATGGCCTATAAGGGTAATGACCAAATGGAAATTCTTTGTTTTTTTTTGTTGGAGACAGGGTCTTGCTCTGTCACCCAGGCTGGAGTGCAATGGCCCAATCATGGCTCACTGCAGCCTCAACTGCAGGGCTCAAGCAATCTTCCCACCTCAGCCTCCTGAGTAGGCGGGACTACATGTGAGCACCCAGACGTCCAGCTGATTTTCTTTATTTTTAGTAGAGATGGGATCTCACTATGTTACTCAGACTGGTCTCAAACTCCTGAGCTCAGCACAGTCCTCATGCCTTGGCCTCCCAAAGTGCTGGGATTATAGGCATGAGCCACCATGCCTGGCTGAAATTGTTTTGAAATAATTTGTTCATGAGCCTGTCTTCCCCACTAAATTATATGCACTTCTATGGGGGATGTGTCATTTCTTATACATTTAAATCTCCCCAGTATTCATTAGGAGAGTCTGGGACTTAATATGTGCTCACTGGATGGCTATTGAACAGAACCTAGCCAATGGCATTTGACATGACTTGATTTAGGACGTAACTTCGGAAAAAACTGCTCTGTGTTCAACAAGATCTAGGCAAAATGTAAAATTGGAGAAAATACACTCTAGCCTTTTGATATCATCCTCAGTGCCCCCAAACAACATAGAGTTGATTCCTATTGCTGAATCACCTACAGAAACCTTACCTCTGTTATTATAACAATAGTGACAACATATTTATGGAATAATTACTATGTGGCAGGTCCTGTCTAAGTGCCTTAGATGCATTCATTCTCTTTATCATCAGAGGAGCAGCAACACTATGTGTTCTTATTTTCATTTTATATATGTAGAAACTTATATAGATGGAAACTTATATACCCTTCCCAAGAAGATGGATATAACTTTCTCCAAATCACAAATCTAGTATGTGACAGAGAAGAGACCCAACCCAGAAAATCTAACTTCTGCATCCACGTCCTTAATCACTACACCATCTTTTCTCTTTGCACTGAACAGTTCTGCAGACAGCAGATCCTTATGGAAAGTTGTGGTAAAAGGGGAAGTAGAGCCAGGTGGGTTCGAGGAACAGAAGGAAGGCAGTGCCCTGTGTCTGCCCTGGCTCCCTGTGGGTGGGGCCAGTCTGAGTACTTCCCTCCCTATGGCATGTTGGTGACCAGACACGGCTCTGCCCTAGCTCAATGGATTAGCCAGTGATTTCAGTTAAAACCACCGGCACCACCAGCCAGGCTGGCTTTCCTTCCCCACACGCTCTTCTTCAATTGATGCAGACATCATTGAAAGATGGCATTATGTGAATAATACAGAATACAAACAAGAAACATTACAGCATCTGATAGAATAGAAAGGCTGGCTTCAACCAGACCAGCTGGAGCTCAGTGATGATTGCTGCCACTTAATCCCTAGAGGTACAGAGTTTTGTTTAATTAAGGATCCTCCTGAAACTGTTGTTGAAACAAGTCTCTCAGTAGTCCAGACTTTCTGTAACCACTTACTGAAAACAGGAAGATATTATGAAAAGCCATTGGAGGAAAGGGTGTTTGTGAACGACTTCCAGCAGTGAATGAATCATTAGTCAATTCTGGACATAAAACTCTGCATATGCACTGAGTTCTTTTCATTGATAGCCCAATTTGTGTTCTAATCTTGTATGTGGAAACTTGGGGAAATAGTGAAAGATGCTCATAAAACCTTAGGCTTCTTCTTTGAATGTGCTATGAAATAAGTGGAGTATTTAGTCTACTTTCATAGAAATAAACGGGCAAACAAAAGAAAGCAATTCCATTTCCATCATCTCCTTATAGGCGATCTCCATTTTGTAAACAGGTTGCTTTTCTACAGATCTAATCTAGCTCTATGATGATTATTATGAATTCAGGAAAAGTTTTCTCGAGAAAGAGTATTCCAAGTGTGTAGGTAAGATCCCAGGCTAACCCACTAGAGGTTATATAGGTACTAAAATGCTATATATCTGTAATGGAAAAAAGTATAAAATAATCCTATTGAAATATCCTGGTGCAATTTAATAAGAAGTTATTTAAAAGAAAATACTTAAGAAAATTCAATTTTAATTAAAATCTTGCTTAGGGAAATGAGGTTTTGGTACAGATATTGATGAGAGTTTCAAGGAACTGTTGAGGACTGTACAGATTCATAGCACAGCTTCGATATGTCCAGGTATCCAGAATTGTCGCTGACACATTGGTAGGTACTCAGTGAATATCTATTAAATGTATGTTGATTGAATTTCATCTTCCCATCAAGAAGTACGACTTTCCTTTATCTTGATATAAAAGCATAAGGTTCTCTTTAGAAAACACTGATATTTTCCCCCCATATCAAAAATCTATTTGCCTCATTTATTGGAGGCAAATAGATTATTAGGACATTAGACATTTTCAAAGAGATTTCATGATTCAATTTGTTTGACAAATCTAGCCTCTTCTCTATTATCCGGTTTGAAAAGCCCTGAGTGCTTGGCTGTGCCCCATAGAAATCTCTAGGACAAACCATTTTTGCTTCTCTGTTTATATTTGATCACAGGACTGACTCTGTTGGAGATGTAATGGATATTCACACTTACTAAGCATTAGCACAACCATATTGACAATAACCAAAGCAGGCAGAGGCCCAAGCATAACTCGGTCTACCAGACAGATTCCTATCCTACGTATTCAAGTTGCAATAAAAATGAAAGATCAGGAAATTTGAAGCTAAACTGTTTCCTCTTACCTTTAACCACAGAGCTGCAACACTATGCATTTTTAAGAGGGAAAAACAGCCTCCTGTCCATCATTGTGGTTAAGCATATGTTGTTCTGTCCTCCAGCATCCTAACATACCTGCATTTTGCTAATCCCTAACAGCAGTATGATACCTAGGTGCAAGAGTAGCATTTTTGCTATTCTATAGCTAAGTGAGAAATTTAACATTTTATGTATAATAAGGGCACTAGATATCCAGGTTTGCCTGGGACACTTCTGATGTATGCCTGTTGTACTGGTGTAATTATTATTATTTTGAGATGGAGTCTCACTCTGTCACCCAGGCTGGAGTGCAGTGGTGCGATCTTAGCTCACTGCAACCTCCGCCTCCTGGGTTCAAGCAATTCTTGTGCCTCAGCCTCCTGTGTAACTGGGACTGAAGGCGCCTACCACCATACCCGGTTGATTTTTGTATTTTTAGTAGAGATGGGGTTTTGCCAGGTTGACCAGAGTGGTCTCGAACTCCTGACCTCAGGTGATCCACCTGCCTCAGCCTCCCAAAGTGCTGGGATTAACAGGAGCGAGCCACCGCACCCGGCCAAACTGATTATATTTATATACTTGTGTCATAGATGAAATAAAGCGAACAAAGGAGAATGGAAATATCAATATGAGAAATAGGTTGTTTGAGATATGATTCATGTTGTTAACTGTGAACACTAAAGAAAAAGCAGGAGTTACTTTGCATTTTCTTCTCCTCCTCATCCTTCTACCCAAGGCACCAGAAAGGAGACAGAAAGATTTTGGCCTCTCATTTCCCTACCCAACCACCAAGTGGTGCTGTCAGGCGGGAACAGTTTAGTTGTTGGCCAGAGTTCTTGGCATGTAGGAAGATAGAGAAGCAGAACTAAAGTGCCTGTTCTTTTTTAAGTTTTTTTAGAGATGGGACCTTGCTGTGTTGCCCAGGCTGGTCTTGAACTCCTGACCTCAAGCAATCCTCCCAAGTCATTGAAATTGCAGGTCTAAGCCGTTATGCCTGGTTCTGAAAGAAGATACTTTTGAGTATATAGCATTAGTTGCAGAGGGAATGTTTATGTATCTGTAATGGATAAAATACATGTAGGAAATATGCTTTAAATCCTCACTAATGAATGAAAATATTAAACTGGTATGGAGACATAGGAAGGGTACTGGGTATGGAGTCAGGGTTGGATTTCAGTTCTAATGCCTCCATGTCATACTTACATATCCTTGGCTGCATTATTTAACTTATTTAAAACCTAGCTCTCTTCTCCATAAAATGTAACTAAGAATGTCCTTCCTTGCCTCTTTACTCCAGTTGTGATCCAGTGAGATTATGCTCATGAAACAACCTTGCACTTTTCTAGTGCAAAATGGCGTATGCATTTCCAGAAGTGTTATACTTATTTCTTAATCTAGAAAAGTGAAGGTGTGGGCCAGATGACTTCTGAGGAAGTTTCTCTTCTCAAATTCTGACAGTCACAGTGGCCTAGGTTTTAAGTGATAGGGTTCTTCCTCATCAACAGTTTGCTGATGTTGCTGACTCAAGAAAGAAGAGCATGGAGCCCTATTCTAGGCTCTGCTCCTGATTTGCTGAACGATTTGTGCCTAGTTTCTACTTCAAGGTACAACGGAGGAGCCCATGAAACATTCGGAACGAAGGTGCTTGTTAGTATTCAACCTGGCTGTTGAGTTAACGTGATCATATAATTTGTCACCCAACCTAGAACAGTGAAGAATAAAAGGAGTACTATTAATAATTAGACCAGGGGAGGCTGAGACGCGTGGATCACCTGAGGTCAGGAGTTCGAGACCAGCCTGGCCAACATGGCAAAACCCCATCTCTACTAAAAATACAAAAATTAGCCAGACGAGGTAGCAGGGGCCTGTAGTTCCAGCTACTCAGGAGACTGAGGCAGGAGAATTGCTTGAACCCGGGAGGCAGAGGTTGCAGTGAGTCGAGATCACATCACTACACTCCAACCCGGCAATAGAGCGAGACTCTGTTTCAAAATAATAATAATAATAATAACACCAGTACAACAGGCATACATCAGAAGTGTCCCAGGCAAACCTGGATATCTAGTGCCCTTATTATACATAAAATGTTAAATTTCTCACTTAGGTATAGAATAGCAAAAATGCTACTCTTGCACCTAGGTATCATACTGCTGTTAGGGATTAGCAAAATGCAGGTATGTTAGGATGCTGGAGGACAGAACAACATATGCTTAACCACAATGATGGACAGGAGGCTGTTTTTCCCTCTTAAAAATGCATAGTGTTGCAGCTCTGTGGTTAAAGGTAAGAGGAAACAGTTTAGCTTCAAATTTCCTGATCTTTCATTTTTATTGCAACTTGAATACGTAGGATAGGAATCTGTCTGGTAGACCGAGTTATGCTTGGGCCTCTGCCTGCTTTGGTTATTGTCAATATGGTTGTGCTAATGCTTAGTAAGTGTGAATATCCATTACATCTCCAACAGAGTCAGTCCTGTGATCAAATATAAACAGAGAAGCAAAAATGGTTTGTCCTAGAGATTTCTATGGGGCACAGCCATGCACTCAGGGCTTTTCAAAGCAGATAATAGAGAAGGGGTCTGATTTGTCAAACAAATTGAATCATGAAATCTCTTTGAAAATGTCTAATGTCCTAATAATCTATTTGCCTCCAATAAATGAGGCAAATAGATTTCTGATATGGGGGAAATGTCTCAATATTTTCTAAAAAGAACCTTTAAACCAGAAGAGAAATGTGTACTACTATGCTTGGAAGCAAATAACAAAAGGATCGACTTTCTAAATACTTTGTAGAGAGGAAAAATGGCTCAAATAAGTTTAAATGACAGCTAATAAATATTCCTTTTGTGTTTTGGAGTATGTTATTAATTTTTGATTGCCCATTTAACTTCTTACGTTTTGTTTATAATTAGATTAATTAGGTCAATATGCCAAAGGATAGAGAGATATATTTGTTGCATGGAGGACGAAGGGTGCTCAAAAACTTAAATGATGATATAAATTAGTTTGGTAGTTTTAAAAAATCTAATATAGGCCAGGCGCGGTGGGTCATGCCTGTAATCCCTTACTTTGGGAGGCTGAGACGAGCAGATTACTTGAGATCAGGAGTTTGAGACCAGCTTGACCAACATGGTGAAACTCCATCTCTACTAAAAATACAAAAATCAGCCAGGCATGGTGGTGGGTGCCTGTAATCTCAGCTACTCGGGAGGTTGAGGCAGGAGAATCACTTGAACCCAGGAGGCAGAGGTAACAGTGAGCCGAGATCGTGCCATTGCACCCCAGCCTGGGTGAAAAAAAAAATCTAATACATATAAACTACACATGCAATGGAGAATCAAGTAGATAAAATTGTCATATTGTTCTGTAGACATCCAATCACTTTAAAACATTAAAATGTTCTTTCTAAAAATGTTCTCATTCCCAGTGCCTAACCCTGAAAAGAGCTGTTCATTTGTAATCCTGGGGATGTGACATCATGATATTTTTGCCTGAGCTCAAATTACATAGCAAGATACATTAGAGACCTGTGTGGTGTTGCACATGCGCCATGAGTATATTTTCAGGCTGCCCAATCACATGGCTTTCCTTAGGCCATTAGATCGTCTACTGCAAGCAGACAGAACTTCCTCAGGTTAGTTGAGTATTTTGAAAAGTCCAGAAAAGAGTCTTTGACAGAATGGAATTATCTCTTTGCATAAATATATTTTAATAGATTATTATTTTTATGGTCCAACTACCATTCTTATTTTATGATTATAATTAGGTCATGGATAAAATGACCCACAGCTGGTGCCTTGCAAAGCTCCTAATTATGCCAAAGTCCAACAACCCATGCTGCTTGTTGCCATGCTGCTCAGTGATATGGACCAGATATTTTCCCCAATTGAGTGGTTTTTATGAGCAGGTGTTCAGCTAATAGGACAAACAGAGGGTGTGCAGCTTTAGCCAACTCATTAACATCACGAAATAATTGAAAAGGACAGATATACTAGAATGTCCAGCTCAGGGGATAGCTTTGAACCTACAATAGATCACTTTTCTGAGCATCAGCCATGATACTGTAGAAAGAGATTGAGTGAAGCTTCAGAAGACCCGGAGTCTCCTTCCAGCTCTATCACATAGTCTCCAGGTAACTTTGGACAATTCTCTTAGTTGCTTTAGACCTCCATTTCATCATCTACTACTGAAGCTATTAACCTGCCCCACCTGTCACACAGTGTTATCGGATTCAATGAGATGGATTATGTTTATGAATGGCACTATAAATTATCAACGCTACATAAATACAAGGTACCATTATTAAGGTTCTAATCCAGCTTTCCCAGTGACTCAGGATATAACTGGGCAACTAAATGACATCAGGTTTTGCAATCATTAAAATGGCAAAACATTTTAGAAACTTCACTCAACCTCATGACTAATAAGATTTCTTTGAACATGTCATTTGCTTTTTCTAGGTAATCAATAACCAATATCCAGAAATAAAATGATTCTAGAATTGATAAAGCCAGGTTTAAGAAAATGACATTTGACTGGGCACAGTGGCTCATGCCTGTAATCCCAGCACTTTGGGAGGTTGAGGCCGGTGGATCACTTGAGGCCAGGAGTTTGAGACCAGCCTGGGCAACATGGAGAAACCGCATCTCTACTAAAAACACAAAAATTAGCCAGGCATGGTGGCACACGCCTGTAATCCCAGGTGCTCTGGATGCTGAGGGATGAGAATTGCTTGAACCCGAGAAGTGGGGGTTGTAGCCGAGATGGTGCCACTGCACTCCAGCCTGTGTGACAGAGCAAAACTTTGTCTAAAAAAAAAAAAAGAAAGAAAGAAAAGAAGATGACATTGAATACAATCCCCCACTGCTAAATCTGATTGGCCAAAATTATTATTATTATTATTATTATTATTATTATTTGAGACGGAGTCTTGCTCTGTCACCCAGGCTGCAGTTCAGTGGCACTGATCTTGGCTCACTGCAACCTCTGTCTCCCCTCCCAGTTTCAAGTGATTCTACTGCCTCAGCCTCCCGAGTAGCTGGGACAACAGGCGCCCACCACCACACCTTTTTGTATTTTTAGCAGAGACAAGTTTTCGCCATGTTGGCCAGGCTGGTCTCGAACTCCTGAGCTCAGGTGGTCTGCCTGCCTCAGCCTCCCAAAGTGCTGGGATTACAGGTGTGAGCCACCATGCCCAGCCTGACAGGCTAAAAAAAATTCTTTTAATAAAAAAAGGAAAATTATATTGAGAAGGGGAGATCACTGAAGATTGTGCTCTCTTAGTTCTAGAAAATTGTGTGTCACTCAATCTCTTATTAAAGTACAAGGGAACCTGGAGAAGCTTCTAAATGTTTGAAATACTAACTGGTTACATTATGTTTCCATTTCTCATGGACAGTTCAATATTCCATGCTGCATAAAGAAAGCATAAGCCTTCTAGTCCACTCCTTTCCCTTCCTGTTTCCCACGAACCAGATCTAAAGGGTGGTAGAACATATGTATAAGAATATTCATTACAGCATCATTTCAGAGAATTGGAGGCAAGAAAGATGTCCATTATTGGAGGAGTCAATAAGTAAAAGATACATGTAATTAACAGACTATTGATAATAATGCATTAGAAATATCATCAGCAACACAGATACCTCTTAAAATTTTAGCGTTCAGTGAAAAGAAAGAGAGAAAAGAGGGAGAGTGGGAGAGCAGGAGAAATGGAATGAGATATAAAACCTAAGAGGGGGTCTTGTGTATGCCATGAATGAAGGACTATGTTAACTCATTACAGGCCTAAAGACAAACAAAAAAAAAGGGGGCTTTAAAAATTAAAAGATTGGTGGACTGCCTCATCTTTCAGAGTTTGCCTGTATAATTAATTCTTTCCACTATGTTTTTTGTATAATGAGGGAATACCTCATGGCTTACTTAATGTCCTTTGTACTGCAGCCCCACCAACCCTTGGTCTTGGATATTTTCCTCAAAAGCCAAGGTGAAGAGCTGGGTATTGACCTCCACGACCTCCTTCCATGCTTTTCAACACCATCATTCAGTGGCTTTATAGCCTTCTCTTGTCCAAGCTACATAACATCAGGCCTTTTTGTGTTCCTTATACATCTGATCTGTGTGTGTGTGTGTGTGTGTGTGTGTATAGTCTTGCTCTGTCACCCAGGCTGGTGTATAGTGCTGTGATCTTGGCTCCCTGCAGCCTTCGCCTCCTGGGTTCAAGTGATTCTCCTGCCTCAGCCTCCCGAGTAGCTGGGATTACAGGCATGCACCACCAACATGCCCAACTAATTTTGAGATTTTTAGTAGAGACAGGATTTCACCATGTTGGCCAGGCTGGTCTTGAACTCCTGGCTTTAGGTGATCTGCCCACCTCATCCTCCTAAAGTGCTGGGATTACAGGCATGAGCCACTGCACCCGGCCCTAATTTTACTATTGTTTAGTCAACTATTGTTTAACTCTTGAGTTAGTTCCAAGGTCTCTCCTCCCTTTTCAACTATGGAACCCTGAGCCAGGTACAGTGTGTTAATGAAAGTAGGGGTGGCCTCCTGCTTTCTTCACTCCTGCTTCGTAAATCCCAGTTCCAGCCATCTCCAAAGATGCTAGTCTATGTCCCAGGAAGAGGGTAAGGCATATATAATAAAGTGATAGATACTTCCAACATTAGTTATTCAATTAAATATTAACCACTGAATTAAAGTTTTTTGTAAAACAGATTTCACTCCTGGCACCAGCAAACTGAAAATCTGGAAAGGGTTGATGAGGATGTTAGGACTAAGGAAGATTATTTATGTACATTTCCTTAGGGAGAAGCCACACAGGAAGAAAATGAAAATACCTCAACAACGACTAGACTATCTAAGCAGATCTGCCACGACCTTAAGAATCCTAGGAAATTTTCCTCATGGTCCTAGATAGAATGACTAGATCTAACAGCCAAAATGACTGCCACTTGTTTCCTGCCCACTAAGAGATTAGAACTGATCAATGTCTGCCTCAGGTTTTTGTTTCATTTCATTCTGAACGTACAAGGACAGAGTAGATCATTTGTGAAAGATCTCGCAGCGTTTTCATGTTCGGTCACATTTCATCAAAACTACCAGAAGCAAATTACAAGAAATTATGTGGATATGGGTAAAATTAACTTCTCTACTTTTTATTTATTAGTTTGTTTTAGAGATGGGGTCTTGCTCTGTTGCCCAGACTGGAGTACAGTGGCATCGTGATCATAGCTTACTACAGTCTCGAACTTCTAGGCTCAGGCAACCTTCCCGCCTCAGTCTCCCAAGTAGCTAAAACTACAAGTGTGTGCCACCACGTCTGGCTAACTAAAAAAAAAAAAAAAAAAAAAAAGGTAGAGATCAGGCTCAAACAATCCTCCCACCTCTGCTTCCCAAAGGGCTGGGATTATAGGCACAAACCACCATGCCCAGCCAACTTCTCTACATTTAAAAGAGCTTCTATTACTACCTAAGTATAGCCAAATAAGAGGCTGAAGCAAAGATCAGAGTAGCATGACCTTGTGATGAGCAATTCCTTGAATGCCCGACATTTATACTGAACTTCTTTTTGGTTTACCCAACATAAATATACCAGTTCTCGGCCTGGGCAGGAGGTATACAATGCTTCCTGCAGGAACCCTGAGTCACAGCAAGAGTAAATGACTTGGCACAGAGATCAGAATGAGGCCTGGGGCTGCCTGGTTTCAAGAGCCAGCTCAGATACCAGCTCATCCTAAGATTCCAAGCAAATCACTTTATGCTCTTGCATAAAGTGGATTGTACGCACAGGTGACCATATAGTTTATTGCTCAGGCCAGGTATTTTTTAGAGTAAAAGGGGGTGCTATTAGTAATACCACTAGGACAACAAATCTTTCAGGCTCACAGCTGCTTTAAAATTCCATTACAGCTAAGGAAATAGGACCCAGGTTCCTGCTCACCAGACCTGTCCTCTGCTCCCCTGGCCGGAGATAGCTCAGCCTGGAGTCCTGGGGAAGATTGTTCAGCATATTGTAAAAGATATATGTAGGCACTTTCCCAGCAAATAAAAAGGACAGCCTAACCTGCACCTGCTTGGTTGCACTGTGTGTTCAAAATCAACAGCACTGGAAGGCCAAAAACACATCAGGACCCTTGCCCAGGAAGACAGCAGATGCACGCACCTCCTGCACCAGGAGACATGAGCCTTCCATTTGCAGCATCAGGCTTGCTGTCCCTCTATCAGACCTGTTCCCCACTGGCAGGCGATGCCCCAAGTGAGTGGGCAGGATGGCTATGGTCCAGGACAGAGCAGGGGCTGCTTCAGGATCCCCAGGTGTTGGTTTTTAAAAGGGCAGGTTACTGCTTTATAAACCACTCCAAGCCACAGGTTATCCTTCTACTAACAATTTCATCTTTCTATAGCACTGTCCACTGTCCCTAGTCACTTGATGTTTTAAAAGTCAAAGGAAGCCGGCCGGGTGTGGTAGCTCATGCCTGTTAATGCCAGCATTTTGGGAGGCCAAGGTGGAAGGATCATTTGAGCTCAGGAGTTCGAGACCAGCCTTGACAACATGGTGAAACCCTGTCTCTACCAAAACTACAAAAAATTAGCCAGGCGTGATGGTGTGTGTCTGTGGTCCCAGCTACTCTAGAGACTGAGGTGGGAGGATTGCTTGAGCCTGGGAGGTGGAGGTTGCAGTGAGCCGAGATCGTGCCACTGCACTCCAGCCTGGGTGACAGTGAGACTCTGTCTCAATAGCAACAAAAAGTCTAAGGAAGCCATCAACAACATCCAGAAATTAAGCTGAGTTAGGTCATAACACAGCCCTGAAAAATGTCCAAGTGACCTCTTGTCACTGTGTAATGAGAGAATTTGGAAATGAAAGTGAAGGAGAAATATTCAAAGAAAAGTCATCCAAGGAAGGAAGAAATTCTATTGGTCATATAAACCTGTTTTATCAATTTTGCAAGCTTGTCATTTATTTTTCTTTTCTTTTCTTTTCTTTTTTTAAATTTTGGAGAAGCTCTGAATAACAGGAAAAAGCATTTGGCTTCCAAATAGGGGCATTAAACTGGTGTTGACTGCTGCCCTGATGCCAACGGCCTAATCCTTTCCCCAGAGCTAGAGTGCCAGGGCTCCCAGGGGCTCAAGATGGAGTTTGCCTTCACCCTCTCCTCCCCACTGCTGCTGTCACAGTGTGTCCTCTGGCTGCAGGGCTGCTCTGGGCCCTGACTGCCTGCAGACTGCTTCCCCAGAAGAGATGTTAATTACACACCCAGCCACGCCCCTCTTCAGAGGCAGGACTAGCCACATGCAGCTGCCACTTGTTTTCAAGAGCTGCAGCAATCTGGTTTTCCAACGAGGCAAAAGTGCCGGAATGGGCCCATGGCCACATGCACTGGGGGGGCCCTGCCCCAGCTGCAAAACTGGGTCCCCAAAGAATGAGGCTCCTGGCCACTAAGGCCACTAAGACTAGGCAAGCTACTCTGCTGGTGCCAGCCTTCTGCTCCCGAGAAAGAAGCAGGTAATATTTTAAAATCCCTATGAGCAGAATTTCTTGACATTTTGTCTTCATTATAGTAACCTTAAGGTGGCTCTCCATTTTTCAGAAAGACACAGAAAATGCAGCTACTTCTGATGAGTTCGACTGCATTGACAAAGAATGGACTCATTCAGAAAAAAACAATCTAACAGGGCCCGCAACCTATAGATGGTTGTCTGCTGGATAGGGTTTGAAAAATTATACTGAAAACCCACAATCTTGGTATGTTTTTGCCCAGCAAGGTGCTTGGAATTCTGACCAATAAGGAGGACATATTTTGCATAAAACTTTGATTCTCTTGATTGCCCCCTTTTAAAATTCAAACGGTAACTATATATAACATTTCAAGGAACTCCTAGATATGTTATCTTGCTGGAACCTACTTAATATACCAGGGAGGGACATAATTCATTAAACAATTATTGTCTATTAACATCCTAATTTTAATGAGTTTTCCACAGATGAGGAAAACAAGCCCTGAGAGAATGAGACCTGGAAAGTGGCACATTTGGATTGAAGGGGAGGTGAGAACCCACTGGAAACACAACCGGGGTGGAGCCAGTGAGGCTCTGTGGTCCCACAGACACCTCTGAACTGACACCTGCACCCATACAGGTGCTGAGGGAGAGCTAAGGAGCCACAGACAGGAAGGACAGAAGTCACAAAGACAAACTTCACCCACTCATGCTTTTACCTGGGCCTGACCTGAAAGTCCTAATTAAAAGACCCTGGACTTCCAGATAGACTCATCCCAATGCTGGGAACGCACACATGCTATTTCTTGAAAGAACAACTTGGCTGTCCCCCAGAGCAGAGTGCCTGGTGTGTACACTGGGATTCTTTTCAATAATTAGAATCCTCTGCTTATGCCAGATATTAATCGGGAACAAAAGGAAGCTTTAGTTTTGAAACATCCCTTCTCACTCATTAGCACAATCCTTTAATAATGCACCTTGGAGGCCCTGAGTAATTCTTCTAGTTTGCTGCCCCACAGCATGTCTGGGTTCCAAGGATTTGCTTGGAAGGTGCTGGATACCCTATCCTAGCTGAAGCTGGGAGTGTCCAGAAGCAGCCTCTTTCTTTACCTCTGAGCTTCTGTTGCTGTGTTCCCTTAGCCTCCCAGCCTCATCCTGTCCTTGGACTTGGTGGCCAGGTGGCACCCTCTCTTTAGCCCTTACTATCCTTTTCTGTCAAGTGAATGGTTTTGATTTCACTGGTTTTCATCCCTAGCTGCACATTAGACTCACCTGGGGAACTTTGAAACCCAATGCCAGGGCTGCACACCCAGGGATTCTGATTTAATTGGTCCAGGGTGGGGCCAGTCACTGATTTTTTTTTTTTTTTTGAGATGGAGTCTTGCTCTGTCACCCAGGCGGGAGTGCAGTGGCGTGATCTCCGCTCACTGCAACCTCCGCCTCCCAGGTTCAAGCGATTTTCCTGCCTCAGCCTCCCAAGAAGCTGGGATTACAGGCACTCACCACAATGCCCAGGCTAATTTTTGTATTTTAGTAAAGATGGGGTTTTACCATGTTGGTCAAGCTGGTCTCGAACTCCTGACCTCAGGTGATCCACCTGCCTCAGCCTCCCAAAGTGCTGGGGTTACAGGCATGAGCCACCGTGCCCTGCCCCATTGACTGAAATTTTTGTTTTTAAGTTCTCCATGTCCCACAACCACTAGGTTAAATTATCTCCAGGGACCCTCCCAGTTCTAATAAAGTCTATGATCCTTACTCTCTGGTCTCTGTGCTTTATTGAATTTATCTTTTCTCCATAAATACTCATCTTTTATGTTCAGCATGTTACGTAGGCTGATTTTTATAAATGCTTTTACTCATTTAAAAATCATATTGTTGATTAGGCGCAGTGGCTCACACCCGTAATCCCAGCACTTTGGGAGGCCGAGACAGGCAGATTGCTTGAGCTCAGGAGTTTGGGACCAGCCTGGGCAACATGGCAAAACCCCATCTCTACAGCTGGGCGTGGTGGCACAAGTCTGTGGTCCCAGCTACCCGGGAGGCTGAGGTGGGAGGATTGCTTGAGCCTGGGAGGCAGAGGCTTCAGTGAGCCGAGATCGTGCTACTGCACTCCAGTCTGGGTGACAGAGTGAGATCCTATCTCAAAAAAATAAAAATAATGTGGTTAAAATATGGTTTTAAAATATGGGTTGGGGGCAATCAGCTATAATACTGAATGTTTAAAGTATACAATTTGATAAATCTTCCCATATAAGAAATGGTCACAGTCATAATAATGAACATATCCATCACCCTCAAAAGTTTCCTGTGTCCCTTGGGAATCCCCCCAAACATTTTTTTCTCCTGCCTCTACCTTCCCAAGTAACCATGGATCTTTCCTTCCTTCCTTCCTTCCTTCCTTCCTTCCTTCCTTCCTTCCTTCCTTCCTTCCTTCCTTCTTTCCTTCCTTCCTTCCTTTCTTTCCTTTCTTGACAGTCTTGCTCTGTCACCCAGGCTGGAGTGCAGTGGTGCAATCTCAGCTCACTGCAACCTCTGCCTCCCACATTCAAGCAATTCTCTTGTCTCAGCCTCCCGAGTAGCTGAGATTACGGGTGCCCATCACCATGCCCAGCTAATTTTTGTATTTTTAGTAGAAATGGGGTTTCACCATGTTGGCCAGGCTGGTCTCAAACTCTTGACCTCAAGTGATCCGCTCACCTTGGCCTCCCAAAGTGCTGGGATTACAGGCACGGGCCACCACGCCCAGCCACTTTCTTTTGCTGTAGATTAGTTTGCATTTTCTATCATTTTATACAAATGTAATCACTCAACACATCCTATTTTGTGCCTGGACATGACTTCTAATTATCTCCCTGGACTTTAGATTTCAAGCTCTTTGAGAACAAGATCACTTTTTCTTTTCTCTTCCTCTTGGTCCTCAACTTATCTTTGCTAAGATACAGCCCTTAATCATTATTTGCTTGATTGACATAAGACCTTCATGAACTTAAAACCAAGTTTCAGTTTGGTGGCCAAGAAGTGCCTGCCACGTTGAAGGTTTTTAACTCACCACCACTTCTGGAGAGGTTCCTCAGTTGGCAGCTTCAGCCCAGTAAAAATAAATAAATAAATAAATAAGCACATGAGCTTAATTTAGGGTCCGTGGACATCCAGGAGTCCAGAAAGTGAGAGTCAAGGTGTGGGTTGGGGAGTGGGGTGGAGGGGGAGGGTCAGGATGCGGGGAATGAATACCTGAAAAAGGTCCTTGGCTTTCACCAGATTCTTGACACAAAGGGATAGACTATAGAATTAATGCCCTGCTCTATTCCTTATAATTTCCTATCTGCTTTTTATGAATCTGATGTCTAATTATAAATCCTTTACTATCTGCTCCTCCCTTCTCCCTTCCCACCTCCCCAGCACCTTTGTTTTGTTCTCTGCCTGCCCTGGTTATACTTAACCCTACTTAACTAAACACACTACAGGGCCCTGTCCAGTGGCAGCGCCACTTCATGGAAACTGTTTGCATTCCTCTTCTCTTTAAGAGCTTCTCATCTGAACTATGTGACACATTGTACCTTTTTATTCAATGATTCTTATTCCACTTTATTTAACAGTTTACCCTGAATACTTGGATGCCACTCACATATCACAAATCTATATTTTCTCTAGACCCCAGAGCCTGGGATTCCTTTTCATCTCACAAAAAAAAAAAAAAAAAAATTAATGCTTTTGTTGTTATAAATAAGTATTATGAGAACCAGAAGTAACAATAAACTGCAAATTCAAAATCAAGCCACTTCTCCATCCAGAGACACCTCCCTCACTTCCCCTCGTCAAACAGAAAACATATTTTAAAATGATACCATGTCTGATTTTTGATAAAAGTCTGGGATGTAGAATAATAATAGTCTGCTCCTAAATGAGAAAATCATAGGCATCTGACAAGTGCTGGTTTCAAAGTTATCTTTCCAAAATAGAAGCGAGCAAGAAAAACATCTCACCTGCTGGCCAAAAGACCAACACCAACTCCCCTTCCTCCAAATTCCCCTTGACCCCATGTAGTCTTGTTTGTAAGGGACTGATGTCTTACACTCAGCAGCATTTCCTGGCTTCTGCTCGGGGGTAAGTTTTTCATTCCTATTCTCCCTTTCACCTGTACCATTTTCCAACAGAAGAGCAAATACGGTAACGACAGCATTTTGGTCTAGTTCCTACACAAACTCATCCCTCTGCATAAAAGGCAGACCTTTGAAAGGTACTTACGTGGAAGAGGCAAAGGCAAGCCCTGGGTTTGGAAGCAGTGTTTGCTGATGCCAGCCTGCTTAAATAGCTGGGCTGGCTGACGCAGGCTGCTGATAGCACGTTTATTTATGCCTGTGAGCGCACACTCCAGCAAGGACCTGAAAAACCTGCAGCGTGGGCAGGAGGAAAACCACTGAAAGTATGCTGAAGTTACGTCTCTCCTGGTTATTCAGGTTTGATGTTCAGGCTGGGACTTCTGAGAGTTTCATGGAACTTTCTCGTCACTATCTTCTCGTCCCTGACCTTTCTCCTAGCCAAGCAAGCTTCTTCACCAAGATCGGATAAGAGAGATGTGGCTGAGAGAAGACTGGGAAGAGAAAAGAGACCCTGAGTCTTTTCACCCACTTCCTTACTTTGAGCGGGTTTCCAGTTGGATGTTGCCTCATTTCAAAGCGTAGATCTGGTGCGGTTGATTTCATAGCTCTGTGGGCTGGATGCCAGGCTAAGAGCCTGGACAATTGCCCAATTAATGAAAGGTTGTTTTCTTTTGGGCACAGAATGTACAAATAAAGAACAGTTAAAAGGGAGAGATTCGGGACTAGGATGATACAATTTTAGGTCTCCCTCAAAAACTATTCTCATTTATTTCCCCTGCATCTGTACTTTCCTCTTACCATCCCCTCCCCTTCGTTAATGAAATTCCTGTCTAAGAGGTGAAAGATTCCCCATGGGCCTGCAAATAAAAAGCCAGTGTGTGAGCAAGTCTGTGGGAAGATGCATGCGGAGTGTGATGGAGAGTTCAGTGGCTCGTGTGACAATCCGTGCAAATGTTTCTAAAGGCGAGGGTATGTGTGTGGGTGTGAGGACCCGGCCGTTGGATGTTTATGTATTTTATTAGCTAGATACGGGAGCTAATACTCAATTGCAGTGCACTAAACACATTATTAGGTGAGTATGATTTTGAGGGAATGAGGGAAGGGAGATAAGGTCTGGTGAGATCATCTATGGGTGTATCTGTGTGTTTTTGCTGGTTCATAGCACAAACCAGTAAGTGCCATCCGGAGAGCCACACCCTGTATTTTTCACGTCACGGGAGAAAGAGAAAGCCCATTGGAGTCTCTTGGGAACAGTAGCCATATGTGAAAGAAGAGCAGCACTCGTTCAGAATATCTCTTTCCCTCTTGGAAAAGGGGGTGGCGGGAAACATGTGTGGGAAAGAGTAGAGACAGGGGGTCCAGGTTAACCCAACCTTGGTTACCAGAGAAACTCTTTTGTCTCCTGCCTAATTCATTGCCTAAATTCTGTCCGTTCTGTGGCCAAATCTGGATTCTTGCTGCCACAATTTTTTGAATGGGCAGGGTCTATATCTTGTTTATCATTTGATATCCACAGCATTATTATTATGATTATTGCACAAATTATTATTATGACAGCACAAATTATGATGATGATGACGATGGTCATGATCCATAATCTAGTAAGACTGATTGTGTGTCAGGCTCCCTGTAAGGCACTGTACAGAGAGTTTGTTTGCTTATTTAATATGTAATCCTCACAACAACCCTACGAGGTTTTTTTTGTTTTTTGTTTTTCACCCAGGCTGGAGTGCAGTGACACGGCCTTGACTCACTGCAGCTTTGACCTCCCGGACTGAGGTGATTCTCCCACCTCAGCCTCCCGAGTAGCTGGGACCACAGGCACACACCACCACACGTGGCTAATTTTTTGTATTTTTTGTAAAGGTAGTGTTACCCCATATTGCCCAGGCTGGTCTCAAACTCCTGGGCTCAAGAGATCCTCCTGCCTCAGCCTCCCAAAGTGCTGGGATTACAGCCTTGAGCCACCACGCCTGGCTGAGTTAGTTTTTTTATTATCGTTATTTTACAGATGAGGAAATAGATAGTCAGAAAAACTAAATAACTTTCCTAAGGTCACAGTGAATGGTGGAGGTGGAATTTGAATCCAGTTCTATCTGATTCCAAAGTCAGGGTTTCACTCAGGACTGGCTTGAACCAGTACTTAGAAAGTTGCCTAAGAGTGTTTTCACCTATCTTTAATTGTGTTTTTGTTTATCATCTGTCTTCCAGAATGTGATTTCCATGACAACAATGACCTTTCTGCATTGTCTACTCCTGTGATTCAGCACAGTGCCTGGCTCTTGGTAGGTGCTCAATAAATATGTGCCATTTGTTCAGTTTCTAAATTCCTGTGGAGGCAGTACAGCCCAACAGATAGAGGTCCTGGCATCAACAGAGTCTCATCCTGGTTCAGATGAGACATTTCTTTTTCTCTTGCATAATGCGTCAACTTCAAGCTATTTCTCTTTATACAGTGTATCATGGAGATTAAACCAAAAGTGGTTGAAACCATGAAGCAGTTTTTACATCACTTAACTCTGCAGGTGTATGGTTCCAGTTGTTTGGGGGTGCAGTGATGAAATCAAGACCTCTAGCTTTTTCTGTCTTTCATTTTATAGCTCTCAGTGTGACAGCATTGTCTCTCCTCAGGGTGGTAAGATGGCTGCAGTAGCTCCTTCCATCATATCTTTAAACAAAATATCCAAAGATGGGTAAAAAGTGGCCCAGGATTTCTTTCTCCTAAGTGTCTTTCTTCGTTAGAGAGGAAAATATTTTCAGAAGTCACTAGGAGTCTTTCACTTATGTCTCCTTGCTGAGCACTGGGTTATGTTAGCCAACACATTGGCTAAATCCATCATGTGCAAAGAGGAAAGTGGTCAGGCTGATCATGGCTCCTCTCTTGGGCCTAAGGGAAGAATCCACCTTCTCTAGACAAACTGCTCTGATAATCTGAACAAAATCAAGATTCATTTATTAGTGAAGAAGCAGAAAAGTGCTACCCACAGTTTTGCCAATCTAAGAGATCCTTTAAAATACAATAACCTGAACTGCTTTCATGCTTGGGCACCAGTCCAGCCATGGCAATTGGGTTTTACTATATCAATTCTCTCTTTCTATGCTTTTTTTGTTTACCCTCAGTGAGATAAGGTTGCTTTGGCTCTCGGTAAAATTATGAGTATTTCAACAGCCTGCGAATAAGGGAGGTAGCTGGCCACTAATTTTTTTCCTGCAGGTTTAGATCCTAGGTCTTTATATCACCACTGATTTCCAGGGACTGTGACACAATCTGTCAGCCTCTTGTCTTCTCCTGTGCCAGATGGGATTGGATGATGCTGTTGATTTCTTAGAGAAGTTGGGTCCAATACCACAACTAATTATAAAAACATGACTCATTTTCCTGCTCCTCCTGTTGTCTATTATATTTCAGTGGAATTCCAGAATCCCACATGTTTGCCTCTGCCTCTGCCTGAGAGCTCCAGCTACTGCCTGGGTTATGTAAACTAGAGACATATGGCTGAGATGGTAATTCTTACATAGTTCTTTTTCTCCTGGTGAGTAACAAACTTCAAATTACCACCCACAGTAGATGTTATTTTTCTTCTATTTGCTGTTCTAAACCTTTTCCTTGCCACAGGTTTTGGGAACTCTTTTCTTCATTGTCTCAAATCAAGAGAATTAGGAGGAAGAATGGGGTGGTGAGATGTTCCTCCACAAGACAGGAACAATGCCTGGGGGAGGAAAGTGGCTCAGTAAGTGTTTACTGTGACTGGACAAATGGTGGAAAGGAAAGAGTGTGGACTTCTCAATCCTGCAGACTTGCATGAAGTCCCACTACTTCTGCTTACCACCATTTGATCAAGGGTAACTTATATAACTTCTGTTTCCTCATCTGTAATATGGGACCGATGAGAATTATCTCACAAGTTCATTGTCAGGACTAGAGATAAGATATGTAAAGCACTTAGCATAATACCCAGAACATAGTAGGTGCTCCATAAATGGGTAGCTACTGCTAATAGTTACAAGAAGAAGCTGGATTTTCCTATCCTTGGTCATCTTTGTGGAACCCAGGCAAAATAGTTAAACCCAAAACCTCCAGGTGCCACAGCAAACAGGGCATTGGTAGAGCCACATATAATGCAGGGATGTCTGGATAGTGGGACAGCTATTCTCTTCCTACCAAAAGCTAGAGATTGTTGAAGTGCAGGAAGTTGATTTATGGATAGGGAGTATGTGGGCCCAAGAAATGATGCAAAGAGAGAAAAGCTATTCCTTGGGGAACATAAAACTGCCACGGACATTTCAGCCAATTCACAGTGAAGACTCTAAGCCTCCCAAGGGCCCAAATCTGACCTGTACAGAAACAAATGAGGAAGAGGGGGTAGCCAGAGGATAGAGGTGAGCTTGCTGAGAATTCTGCCCCCAAGGTTGGAACTTGCAAACAGAGAGGCGGAGAATTCAGAGGCTGTGGCAGTTCGAACTCCTGGAGAGCCCTTCCTGGCCCAACCTAGCTGGGACATAGAACACTGTGGGAAGCAGAAGAGGATCAGCCAATGGCAGAGAACCTGGACAAAGAAAAGGATGCCAACCAACTGAGGATAGGGACGTTTCCCTTGGCTCCTCCCGGCAAAGGATTTTTCAGGTTTCCTGGTGAGGAGGGAGTGGAACTTATGAAATAATCACACTCTATATTCTTTGTAGTTTGTTGTAGGCATGGTAATGATTAAGTCATCCTTTCGGTGAACTGTATATACTGGATTCTTTTCTTGAGACGGAGTCTCACTCTATCACCCAGGCTGGAGTGCAGTGGTGCGGTCAGGGCTCACTGCAACCTCCACCACCAT
>NW_012110920.1:1673082-1680163 GCF_000951035.1 Colobus angolensis palliatus | reverse complement strand
TAATTTTTTGTATTTTAAGGGGAACAAGGTTTCACTGTGTTGGTCATGCTGGCCTTGAACCCCTGGCCTCAAGTGATCCACCCCCTTGGCCTCCCAAAGTGCTGAGATTACAGGTATGAGCCACCGCACCTGGCCTACTGCATATACTAGATTCTAAGTGTGGATTCTACCATCTTTCTAATTCATTTGTGGTCCTATAGAGTGTTAGTGAGTTGATGGCCGGCAGTTAAATGTTGCGTCCCATCAACAGCACCTGTGCCTGGGTAGGGTTGTCGCATCTGGTGTGGCCCCTATTGTGTTTGTTCTTCTACTTAAGAAAAACAGTTTCTTCTCATTCCATTTAGATTCATCCAGGGTTTAATGAATGAGGAGGCCACAAGTATTGTTTTCCTTCCTGATCCCCTTCCTGTGATTGGCTAGAGAAGGGGATGCCCTTGGCAAAGGTTGGGAGGGGAGGGGCGGCGGGCGGGCATCACTCATCTGTGGAAGGAGTTGGGGAGGAGGCCTTTCTTCACTCACGAATGAATGCTTCCCTTCACTGCTGTCAGCCGGGGCTGCCTGAGAAGCAGCGTGGCGACATTCTCAGGAGGGATGGGATGGTGCCTCACCTAAGAGGTGGCCTCATCCATGACTGATGGAAAGATGTTGCAGACTGGGGCCACCTGTCCTGATTGTAATCCCCTAACACATAGGGTGAGGACAGAGTCCCCACACCCTGAAATTTCAGGGATGGGCCCTGTGCTAGTAGAAAGCAAGGGGTGGGGATCTGGGGACAAGAAAAGCAACATCATTTGGTTAAAAAGCTTGCTTGACTGGGCACCAAACCCGGGCACTCTGGTTTCACAGTCCATGGTCTAATCACTGCACTGCACGGCCTTTGCAGCTACTTCTGACAGTGTCACAGGAGCCTCAGGTAGGAGGGAAGAGCAGTTACCACCTCCTCTGCACGGGGTGCCCCAAGCCCAAGTCCTGTCTATTTAAGACATTGACTTCTGTGAGTGATTTTACTTGGATACAGAGAGGAGAAGAAAAGAAGGACTGAGCTAACAAAAATATAGTTTGAAGACAAAACGAAAGAAAAAAAATTGTGTGCCTGACATGACACAGTGGAGAAAGAAAGGGCTGAAAGTTATTTGGGCTAACGTCATGGAGCAACTGAAGGAAAAGAAAGAGCTTTGATTCAAATCTACAGACTCTTTTCTTTCTCCCTCCTCTACCCCAGAGCACCAAGGAAGACTCACAAGGCTCATGGATGACCTAGAAAAATCTCACCTGTCCTCTCCATGTCTCAGCTCCTCATCTGTATAAGGAAAAAAGTTGAGCCAGTTGATGAACCAGAGGTGATGTCTCTGATATCCATTCAGTTTTAATCTCTTGTCCTTCAAGGGGAGAGGGTCAGGGGCAGGCGAATGTGGAGGAGGGCCTCAGAGCAGCCACAAAAGCGGACAGCTGCTCCCATTCAGGGCTGAGAAAGCCTAATGCACGGGTGCAGCTTTCCCAACTATTTGTTCCAACATTAAAACACTACTTCCACCCCCATGCCTCCCTCCCAGTTCTCTCCCCAACCACCTGGCCTTCTCCAGACCTTTTAGCATCCAGAAACTAGAGGACAATACCTGGCACAATGTGGTGCAGGGAAGTGGGCAATCAGGATCTGCTCCAGCCACAACCCTCTCAACAGTGTATTTGCTCAGTGCCTGCCTTTTCACTGCAGACCAGGGGGACATCCTGAAAGAGAAAACTGGAGTGGGCTAGTAAAGAAGGAAGGAAGGAAGCAAAGAAGGAAAGAAGGAAGGAAGGAAGGAAGGGAGGGAGGGAAGGAGGAAGGGAGGGAGGGAAGGAGGGAGGAGAGGAAGGAAGGAAGGAAGAGGGAGGGAGGGAGGAAGAGGGAGGGAGGAAGGGAGAGAGAGAGGGAAGGAAGGAGGGAGAGAGGGAGGGAGGAAAGGAGGGAGAGAGGGAGGGAGAGAAGGAACTATAAATCATCCTTGAAAAATGTCTAAAGGTTTTGATTTCTGCTTTTGGCAAAAATATGCTGTGGTCAGCTTTTGTTAAGTAATTCAGTGAAATTCTTCTTTGTGTATTTCAGGAAAACCCTTTCTCCTTCATGGCCATCTCTGAGGTTTCTGCAACCAGGCAAGCCCTGGCAATTCTGTGGGTGATAATTTAGGGTCCCTTGTAGAATGTCTTCTGATGTGGCACATTATATAAATAGTGGTGCACACTCTTGCATCTGGCTTTCACCTCTCTAGAGAGTCAGCTCCCAAACTAATCTTTCTAGTGGGCTCTGAATAACCTGCAAGAGGGTCCTGGGTTGATCCTGTGAGGCTGACACCCCTTACTTTGTTCTCTGAAGGAGGGAAATGGACTCTTCATGGTGCAGCCATTTAATGCCCCCATCTGTGCTAGAGCCAAATCTCAGACTGAAGATAACTTAGTATGGTGTCAGGGTTCAGAAAAAAAGACTTTGGGGACAAGCTGGACCTTATTCAAACCTAGGGTGATCAACTTTCTCAGTTTTGCCATAATTGTTCTGTTTTTAGCACAGCAAGTCCTAAATCCCAGAAAATCCCTAAGTCCTGGGCAAACCCGGATGCTTGGTCACCCTATTCTAGCTCTTTCAGGCCTTAGCCAGTCATTTTCCTTCTTTGAGCCTTAGTTTCCTCATATGTGAAATGAGGGGAATGATAACAACATCAAATGGTATGTATTTGAAGGTTAATATGCATTCAAAGATTGTTCACCAAGAAAGTTAGAAGTTTACGTGACAAAATGGTCTTTCTGTTTCTGTTCTGAGAAGGAGTAGATGTCTCCTCTCCCCAGTGTGTTTTGACTATTTCAAGTGGAGGTGTGAGGACAGCACTTGAGGATTCTGGAATACTCTTCAGGAAGCCTTGCAGGCCCTGGCAAATGCAGAGCATGAATTAAGGGTTCTCCCAGCTCTATGATTATGTGGCTAAGTGTAAATGGCAGAAGCAGCTACCTGCTTGCAGAAGTCACTTTTAGCAGCCACCACTTGCAAGTCACAAATAAGAGATTATGAAATCTTTTCTTTTAGGCTTCTTTATTGCCCCTTGGCTATTGTCTGCAGAGATTCTTAACTAATAGCCATGTTTAGAACGACTGTTTTCCAGAAACCACTGTTTCATGGCTGAAAAATGAAAAGAAGTCAATGTTTTCTAAGGACTCCATTGCAAGGCAGTTGCAGGACAAGAGTGGATTTCACAGGCATCTTAATTCCTGGCAGTAATGGCTGAGGGCTGTCTTGGAGACCAGAAGTGGCAGGCAAGAACTCCCTTAACAAAAGAGAGGCAGGGAGATTATTTATTCAAAAGCCCTGATAGAAGAAGGCCTAATCAAAGACACCATAGAAAACAAGCCACAGGCAGATAGGGAATATTTGGAACATGAGAGTGTCAAAAAGGATCCAGGCTTTTGCTAAAGGAAAGGAAATGACTAGGGGGAATGGCCTTTTTATAATTGAGCAGAGCTATGTCAGAGCTATGCGCCAAGGGTTGGGGATTATTCAAAGTGCAAACACCTTTATTATCCTGGTCCTCCCACCCCCATCACGAATGAAGTAAAAATCATTAGAATCAGTGCCAGATTCTGACTGAAAATAGAGATCATCAGAAGTTGGCAAATTCAACATGCAAGACTGGCACAAGTGATAATGAACTTGTTCTTGGCCACGGCAGTTGATGACACAATGTTGCATAATTAGAACACCTTTGGAAGTAGGGAGTAAAAAAGGACCCTCCAATCTGGAATTGACTGATTTACATAAACATTAGTGTGATTAGTGGTTTCAACTCTTAAGGTACTTCCTTGTCATTTACATTCAAATTGATGATAGGGTAGAATGCCAAGGGGAGCAACACTGATGGTGTTTAGTGCCATACAAAATGTCCCATGAGGCTGTGGGGAAGTCTGCAAAGTAGGTGTTTCTAGGTTACCAAAGTCATCTTCTTTTCTTGTGCTTTCCACCCTTTCCTAGAGAAAATTAAATTCTAGAACAGCTAATTTAAAAGTCAAGAAATTGCATTATCAGAATAATGCATTAAGGCGTATCTGCTATCTCTTGCTGAGTAATAAATCACCCAAAAACATAGTAACTTAACAACAGTTGTTTTTAACGTCTCCCAGTTTCTGTGGGTCAGGCATTCAGAGAGGGTTCAGTGGGGGGATTCTGGTTTGGAGTCCCCCAAGTGGTTGTCAGAAGAAAGGCTGGAGCCAGAACAGCAGAAGGGCTGGAGAAGCTGCAGTCTTGCTAGGCACCTCTGTCTTCACAGATGGTCTCTCCATGGGGTCTCTCTATAAGAGCTAGTTTGAGCCTCTTCACAACATGGCAGCCTCAGAGTAGTGAAAAGCTCCAGTGCAAGTATTTCAGCTCCCAACACAGCAGCTGCATCAACTTTCGTGACCTGGCCTCAGAAGTTTCTGTTGGTTACAAGTGAGTTACAAGCCCCCTTAGATTCAAGAGAAGGGGAATTTGATGTGACTTCTTAACAGAAAATGGTGATATTCTAGAGGGGCAGTGTGGGGTAAGAGATAGCACTGTGGCCATCTCTTGAAAATACAATATGGGCCGGGCACGGTGGCTCATGCCTTTAATCCCAGCACTCTGGGAGGCCGAGATGGGCAGATCACCTGAGATCAGGAGTTCGAGACCAGCCTGACCAACATAGAGAAAGCCCATCTCTACTAAAAATACAAAATTAGCTGGGTGTGGTGGCACACGCCTGTAATCCCAGCTACTAGGGAGGCTGAGGCAGGAGAATTGCTTGAACCTAGGCGGCGGAGCTTGCAGTGAGCCAAGATCATGCCATTGCACTCCAGCCTGGGCAACAACAGCAAAACTTCATCTCAAAAAAAAAAAGAAAATACAATATGCCGTCGGGTGTAAATAATTGATGATCATAATCTTTTAAGGAAATATGTATATTTTAAGGAAATATGTATATTTTAAGAAAATAATATATTAACCCAAGCAAATCTTTAAACTAGTAGAACAGGTATAGAAGAACCTGTGTCAACTGCCTCCAATCCCTTCTTCTCATTACCTCTGATTCTTTTTTTTTTTTTTTTTTGAGATGGAGTTTCACCCTTGCTGCCCAGGCTGGAGTGCAATGGCACGATCTTGGCTCACCACAACCTCCGCCTCCCAGGTTCAAGAGATTCTCCTGCCTCAGCCTCCTGAGTAGCTGGAATTACAGGCATGTGCCACCACGCCTGGATAATTTCATATTTTTAGTGGAGATGGGGTTTCTCCATGTTGCTCAGGCTGGTCTCGAACTCCCGACCTCAAATGATCTGCCTGCCTCAGCCTCCCAAAGTGCTGGGATTACAGGCGTGAGCCACTGTGCTCGGCCACCTCTGATTCTTTAGACTAGAACAACTGTATGTAATATAAGTCTCCTAGGGCTGCCATAACAAAGCACCACGGACTGAGTGACTTAAGCAATAGAAATTTATTGTCCCACAGCCCTGGAGGCTTGAAGTCTGAGATCAAGGTGCTGTCAGGGTTGCTTCTTTCTAGGGCTGTGAGAGAAGCCATGTCTCTCCCTTATCTTCTGTGGTTTACTTGTATCTTTGGCATTCCTTGTTCTGTAAAATCATCTCCCTGATCTCTGCCTTCATCTTCACAGGGTGTACTCCTGGAATGTGTACATCTGTGTCCAAATTTTCCCTTTTTATAAAGACACCAGTCATATCAGACAAGGGGCCTGGCCTAGTTCAGTATAATCTAAACTCAACTAATTACATCTGCAGTGGCCATATTTACAAGTAAGGTCACATTCTGAGGTACCAGGGTCTTAGGACTTCAACATAATGATTTTGAAGGGGACCCAATGTGACCCATAACATGCCTCTTATTTTCTGAAGGAAGAAGCTTCTTTTGATATGGTTTCTGGGAGCATGAATTGAAATAGGTAAAATTTTCCAATTTTGTATCTGTCTTTTCCTTTTCATGACACTGGACATTCCCTCCAGCCTCCTAAATACCTTCTTTACATTTTAAGTAAAGGTTTTCATTAAGGTGATTAATGTCATTAGAGTAGTTTAGGATTAAATGTTCCTTTAATTAAAATGTAATTATCAAATATTGGTTATGGGGCCTCATCCCTTCCCAAACTTTCCATAGTCCCGGTGCCCCTAGTTACATAACTTCGGGTTGCATGGGATTTTTTTTATGACTATCCCCTCATAACCTGGGATTCACCTATGCAGCAACCTAGTTTAGTAAAGAGGCTTAAAGAGCAATTTATTGACTTTAGGGATTTGAGATTGTTCTCTCTCAATTTATTTCCTTTGAATGTTTATAGAAAAAAAAAAAAAGCACAACCAACTGCTCACTGGGGAAGCCACAAATACTTGGCTTTCCTGCCCTGGCACTTATCTTGCACTTAATGTTTTCAAAATACAACTAATCATTAAATAGCCAGTTCCCACTACATCTTTGTGAGATGTGAGAATTCTTGCCATTTTCAGTAAAGGAAATTGAAGTAGAAAGCACTAAGGTGACCTGTGCAAAGTGACAGAACAAATCAGAAGCAGACCCAGGTGGCTGCCATTTTATGAACTAAAAGTTTGTCCTGTATAAACCCAGAGACAGGCTGTCACGGCCTTATCCCTTTCCTTGGAGGAGCAGCACACAGGCAGGAGTGAGCAGACACCAAGCACACAAGGACCATGGCCAGCAGATACCCACTGGGAGCAGGCATGTTGTTAGTGCTTGTAAAGCTCCCTGGAGATCTCAGAAACCTTAAGGTGAACTTTTGGGACATGATACCCTGAGTCAGATGAGACTCCAAAGCAATCTCTTTGGTACTACAGGGTGGTAAGATCTGGGAAATCTGGGTCACAGGAACAATAATGAAAAAGATGTGGAAGGTATTCCTTCTGTCCTAAACTGTAATCCTCTTGATCATAGGATCTATTAGAAACAAGCTCCCTGAAATCCTTTGGTCTACTCTTTTTTTTTTTTTGAGGTGGAGTCTCGCTCTGTCGCCCGGACTGGAGTGCAGTGGCCGGATCTCAGCTCACTGCAAGCTCCGCCTCCCGGGTTTACGCCATTCTCCTG
>NW_012110920.1:1672397-1672827 GCF_000951035.1 Colobus angolensis palliatus | reverse complement strand
AGTAGGCATTAATAGCAAACTTTAAGGACTTCCCTTAACTCTAGGAAGACACCACAAGAAAGAATCATAGGCTTTAATGTGGCTGCCTCCCCAGAAATGCTGGGAGGTACCAGATCACCTTTCATATTTGCAAAGTTCTCATTTTTTTTCCTCTGGTGAAAAAAAATTGCATAGAATTGGCTGGTCCTATACTTAAGTGAGGGGAGTTCAATGGGATGGAAATTATCTTATTTAAGGTGCTCACCCAGACCAGCATTTTACACTTAGGCAGGTAATTGAAGCAAAATACATCCTCAAAATCACATTCTCCTCTCCTGATACCAAGCTTCTCTTTCCCTAATTTTTTCTTTACTCATTTACTTTTTTATTTATTTGTTTTTTATTTTTTTCAGATGGAGTCTTGCTCTGTCGCCCAGGCGGTTGTGCAGTG
>NW_012110920.1:1644791-1671712 GCF_000951035.1 Colobus angolensis palliatus | reverse complement strand
GAAAACATTCATGCGGCCAACAAACATGAAAAAAAGCTCAGGCCGGGTGCGGTGGCTCACACCTGTAATCCCAGCACTTTGGAAGGCCAAGGCAGGTGGATCATGAGGTCAGGAGTTCAAGGCCAGCCTGGCCAAGATGGTGAAACCCTGTTTCTACTAAAAATACAAAAATTAGCTGGGCATGGTGGCAAGTGCCTGCAATCCCAGTTACTCGAGAGTCTGAGGCAGGAGAATCGCTTGAACCCGAGGGAGGAGGGGCTCAGAGGTTGCAGTGAGCAGAGATTGTGCCACCGCACTCCAGCCTGGGTGACAGAGCAAGACTCCATCTCAAAAGAAAAAAAAAAAAAGCTCAACATCACTGATCATCGGAGAAATGCAAATCAAAACCAAAATGAGATACCATCTTACACCAGTCAGAATGACAATTATTAAAAAGTCAAAAAACTGCAGATGTTGGCAAAGTTGTGGAGAAAAAGGAACGCTTTTACTCTGTTGGTGGGAATGTAAATTAGTTCAACCACACTGCGGCAATTCCTCAAAGATCTAGAAGCAGAAATACCGTTTGACCCAGCAATCTTATTACTGGGTATATACCAAAAGGAATATAAATCATTCTATTATAAAGATACATATATTTTCATATATAAAGATGTATATTCATTGCAACACTATTTACAATAGCAAAGGCATGGAATCAACCCAAATGTGCATCAACAAGAGACCGGATAAAGAAAATGTGGTACATTTACACCATGGAATACTACACAGCCATAAGAAGGAATGAGATCATGTCCTTTGCAGGGACATGGTTGGAGCTGGAAGCTGTAATCCTCAGCAAACTAACGCAGGAACGGAAAACCAAACACCACATGTTCTCACTTATAAGTGGGAGCTGAACAATGAGAACAGAGGGAGGGGAACAACACACACTGGGGCCTGTCGGGTGGGGGTTGGGGAGAGGGAAAGCATCAGGAAGAATAGCTAATGGGTGCTGGGCTTAATAATACTTAAGCGATGGTTTGTTCTGTGCAGTAAACCACCGTGGCACGCGTTTGCCTATGTAAACTGCACATCCTGCACATGTACCCCAGGACTTAAAATAAAAGTTTAAGGGGGAAAAAAGCTGCTGCCTGAGCCTGCTAAGTACCTTCCACAGCCACTTAACTCCACCCCCTGCCTGAGACCACTTCCTCATTCATCCTCCCAGGATCCAGTAACCAAAGAGGACCTAAAGGACCAGCTCCGGGCTATGACCAGTTGCCACTCTCACAGATCAGTGCTTTAGCCATTCTGGTGGTTAAGTATATTATAACACTCCCCCTTAGAGGGAACTTTTTGCTATTTTTGCTTCCTGTTATTGTAAATAATAGCTTTGCTTATTGATATAAGTTCTGGGTAGTGGCAAAGAATACAGACCCTGAAGCTGGGCTGCTTGGATGCAGCCTGGCTCATCCTCACCTAGTCCCTGTGACCTTGGTGAGTTCTGTGCTTCTGTATACCTCCTTTCTTCGTAAGTTGAAGGTTAAGGGTGGTATCCACCTTGCAGGACTGTTGAGAGGAGTAGCTGAGTGGATCGATGTAAAGCAGTTAGAGCGCTGCCTGTTTCAAGCACGGTGTGTTAGCCGTTATGAGTGAGCATCTACTACGTGCCAGACACAATACTAAATGCTTTGTGTTTGTTAGATAACTCGCAAGTACTCTATCAAGTAGGTATTGTCATCCCTAGTTTAAAGAGACTAAATCTCAGGGCGGTTGAGATGTGCTCAAGGTTACAGTGCCAGCGATGGACAGAGCAGAGGTAAATTCCTATCTATTTGACCCAAAGGCCAGGTTTCCTCGCTGCCCTAGGTTCTTCTCTGGTGGAAGTGGCACCTTACAGCAAAGAAGAAAGGAGATGGCTGGCTGCTTACAGGTATCTGGTGACGGCTGAGTAAGTGAAGATGCTCAGTGGAGACAGAGACCTCATGGAGGTGGGGTGGCAGATGGAGCTCCCCTCTGCCTCTTCTGCTTCTGTTTAGAACAAAATTCTCCCATCACCCAGGCTGAAAGCCTGGCAGTCATCCTGCCCCTCCCCGTCTTCACTCCCAGACGAAGTCACCAAGTGCCCCTATTCTGCTCATGTGATGTCTCCTACCTTCCTGCCATTCCATCCATGCCTGTGCTAACACTCCACTTCAAGTTCTCATTACATCATGTCTAGATCATTTCAAAAGCCTCTCAACTAGTCTCCCAGCCTCCGGACCTCAGTCTTCACTTCCAAAACCACCATGTTATTCCTAAAGACACTGCTGCCATCACGTGATTTCACCATTCAAAACCTTCCAATGACTACTCAGTGTCTACCGAATACAGGGAAGCTTTTTAGACAGACATTCAAGCTCCTTCATTTAATTCTAATCTTCATTTCCAAATTGTTCTGTCGGGACTCCCAGTAAGAATCCTGTGATTTAGCCAGGATTATTTACTTGTTATTCCTTAATTGTGCTATTTCTTTCCCACCTCCAAGCCTTACCCACTCCACTCCCCATGGCTGCACAGCGTCTTGCTGTCTTCTAAATCCTGTAGGTCCATCATGACCCAATTTGGCCCCATCCCTGCTATGACATCTCCCCTAAGCACTCTGCGGGACTGGAACCTCTCCGTGTCTGAGTGATACTGCTCACTTGGCACTTCACCTCCACTGCCTTATGTTACGAATTTGCTTTTTATTTGAATATGCTCTGCTTTCTCAGTTACACTATGAATGTCTTACAGCCAGAGGGGGAAGGAGATGATGGCAGGAAGGCTCTGACATGGGAAGGCTATGGGACACACTGGCAGGTAGCCTCTTGGGTTCAGAAATCAGGCAAGCAGGGTTTGAATCACAGCTCTGCTCTAACTAGGCACTCTTTGCCAAGATATCTCATCTCTCAATGTTCTCATTCATACAATGGGGATAATGATTGCTCCTACCTCAGAGAGCTGTTGTGAGGATTAAATGAGTCAATACATGAAGAACCCTTTCCCAGCCCAGCACACAGATAAAGCTTAATTACTATTAGTTATCATTGTTTTCACTATCAGACAAGAAGAAAGGGTTTATGATATGCTAGACACCATGTAAATGACCTTATTTAATTTATATAGCAACCTGATGAGGTAGTAGGATCATGATCATTTTAGAGATGAGAAAACTGAAGTTTTGAGAAGTTTGATCACATGGCTAATAATTCAGCCTCAACTCAGCCAAAGACCATTGCTTTCCACAAAGTTAATCCACTAAGTTCCTGAGATTGGGGGATATGGCTTGTACTTCTTTATAATTCCTTCAGTATCTCATAGATTGCACAAAAAAAATTGTTGCTGAATGGCTGGGAGATTTCTTAGAAGATCTCAGCAGCAAGTCCTTTATGCTGCTGTGGGTCAAGATTGCTATCTGCCTACCACAATTTCCTTTTTCTTTCTCTAAATAATCCCAGTATTTAGCTGGGCGCATAACTGCCTAAAACAGGGATCAGCTAGTCTGTACAGAGTCAAATACAGTACATAATTTCGGTTTTGTAAGCCATATGGTCTCATTAGAAGACTCAGCTTTGGCATGGTAATGCAAAAGCAGCCATAGACAATATGCACATGAATGAGTGTGGCTGAGTTCCCAAAACCTTTGTTTACAAAAACAGATTTGTCCTGTGGACTGTAGTTTGCCGACCCTTCCCCTAGAGTGCAGACACCACGGGCTGCCTCAAATGAAGATGCCCATGATGGTTAATTTTATGTGTCATCTTGGATGAACCACAGTGTGCCCAGATATTTGGTTAGACATTATTATGGGTGTTTTCTGTGAGAGTACTTTTAGATGACATTAACATTTAAATTGATGGACTTTGAGTAAAGCAGACTGTCCTCCATAATGTAGAGGAACCTCATCCAACCAGTTGAAAACCTGAATAGACCAAAAAGAAAAGAATAGATCACAAAGCCTGAATAAAATAGAATATGTTATCTTCCTCCCCTGACGAGAGAATTCTCCAGCAGCCTGCCTTCAGACTTCATCTACAGCACTGGCTCTTTCTTATTCTACAGCGGACTAGAACTAGGATACCAGCCTTTCCTGGATCTCCAGCCTGCCTGTTTACCCTGCAGATTTTGGACTTCCTAACTTCTGTAATAATGTGAGCCAATTCCTTATCAAAAATCTTTTTCTATATATATACACATCCATTGGTTCTGCTTCTCTGGGGGAACCCTGACTAATAGAATGCTATTTCCTAGCTACACTTGTGGCAAGATGTGTCCATGTGACTATGTTCTGGCCAACAGAATGTAAGTGGCAACGCTGTGTGATAACTTCCAAGAAATTTCCATAAATTATAGGAGGCATATGCTCTTTGGCTTGTCATCCCCTCTTCACCCATCCTGCTGTTTGGAAGGCAGATGAGGTGACTGAAGGGCTTCTGTGGACTGTGATACAGCCACAAAAGCAGAAGCCCAGAGCAGCCTGGGGTCAGCTGACTGTGGAGCGCTCTAACTAGCCTGAGTTGCTTACACTGTCAGAGGCGTTGGAACCAAGGTGACTTCATTACTTGAACAGGGGCTGGGTAAAATGAAGATGAAACCTACTGGGCTGCATTCCCAGGAGGTTAGGCATTCTTAGTCACAGTATGAAACAGGAGCTCAGCAGGGCTGGTGTCACAAGATATAGGTCACAAGGACCCTTCTGATAAAACAGAATGTGGTAAAGAAGCCAGCCAAAACCCACTAAAACCAAGATGGCAACAAAAGTGACCTCTGATGGTCCCCACTGCTCATTATATGCTAATTATAATGCATTAGCATGCTAAAAGACACTCCCACCAGTGCCATGACAGTTTACAAATGCCAGGACAACTTCCAGAAGTTATCCTATATAGTCTAAAAAGGGGAAAAACCCTCAGTTCTGGAAATTGCCTCCCCCTTTTTCGGAAGCTCATGATTAATTCACCTCTTGTTTAGTATGTGATCAAGAAATAACCATAAAAGTAGTCAACCGGCAGCCCTCTGGGCAGCTCTGTCTATGGAGTAGCCATTATTCTGTTTCTTTACTTCTCTAATAAACTTACTTTCCCTTTACTTGGTAGACTTGCCCTGAATTCGTTCTTGTGCAAGATCTAAGAACCCACTCTTGGGGTCTGCATCAGGACCCCGTTCTGGTGACAATACCAGGACTTTTATATGAGCAAGAAATACAGCCCAGTCTTGTTTAAGCCATATTTAATGTCCCCATTGCAGCTGAACTTAATCCTAACAGGCACCATTCCTGTCAGTCTGGTGCTAGAAATAGTAGTACTTCTCTCTGGCGGCCAGGAAGAAATTCATTTATAGTATTTTACAAAAATTATATTAAGAGAGAATAACCCAATTTAAATCTTTCTCACATTGGTCAGCTGTCTCTTTAGAGTCAGCAGGAGGACATGAGATTGAAGCAGGAGAGAGAGAGAGAGAGAAAGAAACAGAAATAGACTGTTTCTAAATGGATGGGGGAGAGGCAGAGCCAGACCAAACTCAGAGACTCTAGGCTGACACAACTGATAATACCCTGGGACGCAAAGGTGGGGGTTGGGTGAGGGGAGTGATGAGTGATTCACTGCTGGCACTGTTCTCATCAGGGAATAATGTAGCTGGCATCAGAAATGGATGTTTTCCAGCTGTGTAGACCTTAAGCCCAGCCTCAGGTCAGAAATATGGCTGAAGCTAACTACGGGTGTTTTTTTTTTTTTTTTTTTGGTCATAATTCAACCATCTGCATTAAATCATGACCTTGATCTATCCTTTGTGTATCTTCACCTTAGAAGTAAATAAAAGGGAAAAAGAAATGTAGTAAGTAAATGGTCAAATCAGTAGCCCAACATCTCTCACCCTACCTTTTTCTTACTTGCTAGAGTTGTTTATTCTTTCTATAGAGTTGAGAATTCTAGCTATTCACATTTTGAGCTCCCTTGAGGCTAGGACATACATATGAGACCTGATTTTGTCCAATTTACCTGCAAAGTCTGCTGACTGTCTTATGAGAAATTCCTTTTTCACTGGATGTAATCTTGTTACCTTGTGATGCCTGGAACTGTCACAGCCACCTTATAAGTGTGAGGGAGACATGGCAGACACACTGAGGAATACAGAATCAAGAAATGGAAAATATCTGGATTCTTGATGACATCCCTGACCTTAAAAGGTTGGACTGCATCCAGGCCTATGGCTATGTGAAATCATAAATGTCCTTATTGTTTAACTATTTTTGGTTAGTTATTCTGTTATTCTGTTACTTGCAGCCAAAAGCATCCTTACTGATGCAGTAACCAAAAGCATTTTAGCATTCTAAGTTGTAACATCCTGTCTTTACAGGCCACCTTAGTCCAAACAAATATTCACCCTTGTTAGCATGTTACTGTTTCATTTTCTGATTGGAAAGTATGCTCTGTCCACTTAAATGGAAGATGATGCAGCTAGGCAGTCTGAGTTTGAAACCTGGCTTTACCTGTATGACCTGGGGAAATTACTTAACTACTCTGTGCCTCAGCTTCCTTATCCATTAAAAGGGAAAAACAGTCATCCTACTTCATAGGATTGTACTGAGGATCAAATGGATTGACACACATAAAATACTTAGAACAGTGCCTAGCCCACATCATCATAATCAATAAGTGCACACTAGCTTTATTATCATCCTCCATAGGAGTATACCCTTCTGCAGGCTTCCGAGGCAATTTGCTGTCAAACTGTTCACCCGCATTTTCCTTTGCCAAGCATTCCTGGGAATAGCTGAAATATGAGACAGATACGGCCAATTCAGGTCTCTTGCTAGCCTGCACACTACCAGTTTATCAGAAAAGAAGTTTGGCCAATGGAATGTCTCTGGAAATACATCTAGAAACCAAATTCCCTATACTCCCCAAATCCCCTACTTCTGCGTGTCTGTCACCCCATGCATGCTCTGAGATGCAGGTAACAAGGACCCCTCTGAGCTGGTTTCCCACAGGCCTCTGGGATGTGTCCTCCAATGAGACCTTAACCCTGAATGTGTCTCTCATACATCTACGGTCCTAGTGAATAGAAAGGGGAAACCTCACAGATCTTACATCACTATTACTTTTGGCTTTGCTACCTAAAATTTCTCCCCCTCTTTAGCTTTTTTGCTGGGCCAAGAATCTCTTCCAGTCTCCTCTTGAGACACTGGTTTTCCCATCATCCCAGCATGGTACATGCCTTGTGTGGCTGCCATCCCCCCGGGACTGCAGAGGCTGTTCAGCTCCTTACGTTTGCATTGCGCTTGTCAATCCAGGCCAGTTTTCAGCAAATGCCTCTGTATAGCTCATCTGTAGAGCCCTTGGCAGCTTCCAAAATATTTTAGCCCAAGTTACTTAATCCTCATAAAAATCTTGTATGGTGCATGTTTTTGCTCCAAGTCAGGCTCTTCGGGGCTTTTTGCTTTCCTGTACAGATCAGCAGCAAAAAGAGGTGAGACAAACATTTTTCATTTTCTTTCCTATACCGATACAAGGTGCTAAGGACCTTCTCTGCTGTTACCTCAGCGGTGAGTATTCTGGCGGAGAGAAAGCAAAGACCTCGCAGAAATCAACTGAAGTCTACCTGAAACTCGAGGACTTGGCTTCGGAAGGAAAAACAACTAATTGGTACTTGTCTGGATAAAAAGGTCTGGTTCTGACGTCTAACTGGTGATCCAATCTAGAATCAAGTAACGGGGAGGAAGAAGGCTCTAGAAATTAGCTGACTTAAGTGCTTCCTGATGTTAAATCTTTCGCCATTTCCATGAGTCCAAAGAAGCACAATATTTGGATCTCTTCAGATTAAATCTGCTCTGTTGATTTGTTCATCAGTGAGCCTCTCAAACATCTGCATTGGCAACATCCTTCTCAGGACATGGCCCATCTGAGAAGCTCTAGTGGGTGCGGGCTGGAAGGAGGAGCTGCAGGCCTCTGCATGTGGGCTGGGAAGAGACAGCTCTGCCACCTTAGTGTCTGTCTGCGCTGCCAGACTCATGGAAAAGTTCCTTTCACTTCTCACATATTATTCAGTGCCAGCTTGGGAGGCCTGCAGAGGGTTCAGGGGCCCAGCTACTGTGCTAACCAGAGCACTGTAAGTGACAAATGCTGTTTTTTCCTTTTTATCTCTTTCTTTCTGCCTTCCAGGAAGATTTAAACAACAATAACAACAACAACAAAACAAAAGAACTCCCTTTTTACTTTCAAGCACACCCTGTTCCTTCACAAGAAGGAAAGCCCACAGAGCAACTCCATAAAGTCTCTATTCAGCACTCCTTGTTGGTTTTTGGCTCAGGGTTCAGCTAACTCGTTCCCAGAGCGCACAGCAGCAGGGGAGGTGGGGTTCACAGCAGAGAACAGTAAAAAGATCTGCTCTAGATTTCCTGAGGATTCCAGAATGCAGTGGAAAACCACAGTGTTTCTGGATGAGTGGCATGGAGCACAGCAGTGACTTTATTCCCTATTTCACCCCCTTAAATTGGAGCTTGCCCACATCAGGGCTGGCCAGGCACTCCAACCCATTCCTGCCTATACGCATCCCCCCTCTGAAAGGGCTTCCTTGGGGGAAACTGGGCCTCTTCCTTCGCCATCCCTTGAACAGGCTTTTGCAGGTGGCTTTGCGTTCGTGATTCCTACCTTAGAAGGAGATACCTAAGCCATCCTTCTGGCTGCTCCGGGCAAAAGACTTTGGAAACATCCTGGACTTCCCTTTCTCACGTCCCACTTCCAACACACTAGCTTAGCCGGTCAGCTCCACATTCAAACTTATTCAGGATGGATCAGTCAGGATTCAATCAGAGAATCTGAACCAGTAGGAGAGTCATATTAAGAGATCTATTGCAAGGAACTGCCCTACATATGTTATCAGTTGGGGGTGTCCAGGTTCTTGGCATCTTGAACTAAGAATTGGACAAAACACATAAACAAACCAAGGAAAGAATGAAGCAACAAAAGCAAAGATGTATTGAAAACGAAAGTACACTCTACGGAGTTGGAGTGGCCGAGCATAGGGGCTTAAGAGCCCAGTTACAGAATTTTCTGGGGTTTAAATGCCATCTAGAGGTTTCCATTGGTTACTTGATGTATGCCCTATGTAAATGAAGAGGCTAAAGTGAGGTTACAAAGTTATTTATTTGGTGTAGATTCTACGTAAATGAGGAGTATAGTTCCTGTCACAGCTGCAGTGTTTCCATTTGATTTAGTTCTAGGAAGCCATGAGGTTCCCTGCCTCCAGGCCCGATTCTCCTGCCTCACATAATCATGGGACTGGTTAGGCGAGTGGGAAATCCACAGGGCAGGCTGTCAGAAAGGGCAGGTTGGAACTCCTGGGCATGAGCGGAGTTACCATCCAAAGGCAGAATTTCTTCATCAGGGAACCCTCAGTTCCTCTAGGGCCTTTCAATGGATTGGATCAGGCCCACCTTCAATCTAGGATTATCTCCCTCGCTGAAAGTCAGTTGATTAAGGACTTTAATCATGTCCATAAAATACCTTCAGAGCAACACCCAGATTAGTGTTTGATTGAATAACTGAGGACAGTAGCTTAGCCAACTTGACATCTGAAACCTATTGTCACCTTATCTAGCCTTGACTCCTCCAGAGTTACCCCCTACCTTGGTCCAAACTACCATTATTTCTCCCCTGAATTACCGTGTCAGCCTCTATACCAGCTTCCTGCTTCTTGCCCTATCCTCCCTGACCTTCCTCCTCCCACCCCCAGCTATTTTCAACAGAGTAACTAGACTGACGCATTCTCGGTTGCAGAGTGAGCAGTTGCTTCATTGCTCAAAGCCCTTGTGGTGGACAGAATGATGGTTCCTCAAAGATGTTCACATCCTAATCCTTGGAACCTGTGAATATGTTACCTTACATAGCAAAGGGGACTTTGTACATGTGCTTAGGGTATGGACTTTGAGACGAGGAGAGTATCCTGGATTATCCAGGGGAGCCCAGTCTAATCACATGAGTCTTCAACAGTAGGAGAGGAAGACAGAAAAATGGATCAGAGAAATGTGACGTGAAAAGAGCCTGACTCTCCACTGCTGGCTTTCAAAATGGAGGAAGGGAGCCACAAGCCAACTACAAGGGAAAGGGGACCTCAGTTCTACAACTGCATGGCCCTGAAGTCTGTGAACAAACCTAATGAGCAGGAAACAGATTCCCACCCAAAGCTCCCAGTGAGGAAGCAGCCCTGTTAACAGCTTGATTTTAGCCTGGTGAGACCTGCGTTGGACTTCTGGTCTATAGAACTGTAAGATAATGGATTTGTGGGTTGTTTTGTTTTGTTTTGTTGAAACAGAGTCTTGCTCTGTCACCCAGGCTGAAGTGCAGTGGCTCAATCTCGGCTCACTGCAACCTCTGCCTCCCGGGTTCAAGTGATTATTCTGCCTCAGCCTCCTGAGTAGCTGAGATTACAGACGCACGCCACCAAGCCCGGCTAATTTTTGTATTTTTAGTAGAGACAGGATTTCACCATGTTGGTCAGGCTGGTCTCAAACTCCTGACCTCGTGATCCACCCCACTCGGACTCCCAAAGTGCTGGGATTACAGGCATGAGCCACTGCGCCCAGTCTTGTGTTGTTTAAACCAATAAATTCATGGTAGTTTGTTATGGCAGAAAATGAATACAGCCCTTCAATGACTTCCCACCCTATTCAGAGTAAAAGCCAAGCTCCTCAGCATCTTCCCCTGCTCCTTTCTTTCTGACTTCATTTCCTACCACTCTCCCTAACTCACACCCTCTCCCCTGCTCCACTCCCCTACATTGGCTCCTGGGCCTGGACTAGAGTGAAGCTAGTGAGTACTTGCTTCAAGATGCCAAAACCTCAGTAGTCAAGATCAGTAATATTTTAATGCAATATCAAAATGAATGTGAAAAAATTAATGATATACAAATCATAAAAATTTGAAAGAAAGACAAGATCCAATCCTGCACTTGCTCAACTCACCTCCTCTGCCTTCCTCTAATTCCAGGCCTGATCCTTGCTGCTCTCAAACTTCCAGCCACACTCCAGTGGCAGCACTTTTCCTGTTGGTTTTGCCCCAGATAGCTGCAAAGCTTCCTCCCTCACCTGCTTGGGTTTATGCTCAAGTGTTGCCTTCTTAATGAGTCCTCCCTGGCCATTTATTTAAAATCTCAGAGTGCCCTCATGTATTAGTCTGTTTCCACGCTGCTATAAAGAAATACCTGAGACTGGGTAGTTTATGAAGAAATTATCAAGTTTAATTGATTCACAGTTCAGCATGTCTAGGGAGGCTTCAGGAAACTTACAATCATGGTGGAAGAGGGAGCAAACGCGTCCTTCTTCACATGGTGACAGCAGGAGAAGTGCTGAGCAAAAGAGGAAAAGCCCCTTATAAAACCATCAGATCTCGTGAGAACTCATTCACTATAATGAGAACAGCATGGGGGTAACCGCCCCCATGATTCAATTACCTCCCACTGGGTCCCTCCCATGACACTTGAGGATTATGGAAACTACAATTCAACATGAGATTTGGGTGGGGACATGGCCAAGCCATATCACCCCACCAGCACTCCCTGACCCTTTCTTGCGTTGTATTTCCCCAAAGTACTTAACATATCTAACGTATTTATTTACTACTTTTTGTTCACTGCTGTACACTAGGACATAACAATATGTGGCATGTAGTAGGTGTTCAGTAAGTATTTGTTGTAGGAATGAAGGAAGGGAGGAAGGGAAGAAGGAAAGGAGAAACAAGAGAGGAAGAAGGGAAAGTAAGGGAGGGAGGCCTCTGCCAGTGGGGCAACAGAGCATATGTATGCAAGCAAGGAAGAACTTTCCCACTGGTTTATTGAAGCTGAAAATCCCTGAAGAGCTGCAGTAAATTTCAGTCTGTCTGTTTAAGAAAACACTAATTTATAAGCAGGGTTATTTTTTCCTCTCCCAAAGGGGAAAATGCCTTCAAGAGCCAGTGTGTTCTCTTAGAGTAATTAGCAGACTTGGATTAACTATGTGCTTTCTTTTCTAGGAAATTATCTAAATTATGTTTCCACTGAAACTGGAAATGTTTGACCTCCTGGCAGTTTGTCCAAAATCCTTTGAAGCAGAGTATCTACAACTCTGTGTTTAATAATGCCTGGAGATTTTATTCTCTTCTCGTTCTCCCTCAACAATTAATAATTCCATTCTGATGATCCCATCCCTTTAATTTTTCTTTTCTTTCTTTTTTTTTTTTTTTAGATGAAGTCTCGCTCTGTCACCCAGGCTGGAGTGCAGTGGCGCGATCTTGGCTCACTGCAACCGCCACCTCCTGGGTTCAAGCGATTCTCCTGCCTCAGCCTCCTGAGTAGTGTTTTACCATGTTGGCCAGGCTGGTCTTGAACTCTTGACCTCAGGTGATCCACCCACCTCGGCCTCCTAAAGTGCTAGGATTACAGGGATGAGTCCCTATGCCCGGCCACCTCCCTTTAATTTTTTATGAGTGGATTCCTACAAAGCAATTGTTAAAAATCTGTGGAAATTTGTATCATAGATAAATAGAATTTTCTGTGGTAATAACAAGAAACAGTGTAATAGATATATTTTAGTATTGATTGGGATGGAAAATAGGCCCAAGTGTTACCGGAATCTATTGAGTAACACCCATGTGATACAGTGGTTGACTTGAATACCTGAGTTAGAATGTAAGCAGAGTGAAGTTCAGGTGCATACTAAATTAGGTGGATTGTGAGCCAGAGTGGCCATTGTGGGCATGTGCAGGGCAATGAAGCAGTGGAGCCAGGTTAGGAGAGAGAAAGGAGAGGTGCAGAGGGAGGAGGAGTAGGGGGAGAGAGAAAAACTCAGAAAAGAACATGAGAGAATAGCTTCCTGTTCTTAGATAGAGGAGGAAGAAATAAGATTAAATGAAACAGCAACACAGTAGGAAGTAGAAAAACTGGGCCAAACCTGGAAAATCTTTGGGTTACATCCATGCTTGGCTGCTTCCTCACTGTCCCGCCTTGTCCAAGACACTTTACCTCTCTGATCCTCGATTCCCTCAAAAATTTGTGGTACTGTTTGGGGAGGCTAACAGTGGCACTGACAATGATGCTGTGGCATGATGAGCCCAGGGTGGTGGTGTAGGAAGGAGGAAAGCTAATCCAGCCTGGCCATCTGAACTGTGTATAAATGAGCTCAACTCTCAGCTCATGGCTGGTGCCTACTTTTGCAATTTGACAAATAAAGAAAAAGATTGCCATCATGCAAATGATTATAGTCCTTTTGCAGATGCATATTATGTATGGAACAATCACAAATCACAGTGCACACACATTTTGTGGGTCACTTTTTCAGATATTATATTGTTGGCATTTTTATTGTTTGTAACTGCCCTTGTAAAGATTTTAACTGCACTCTGTGAGTGTGAGTGTGTGTGTGTGTGTGTGTGTGAACCCCCATAATATAGTGGCTATTGAGTCAGGATCTGGGTTTGAAATTTAACTCCACCACTTACTGTCTTGCTATCTGACACTCAACCTCACCAACGCCTTATATTCCTCACAGAAAATAACAGAACTTGCTTCAAAAGACAATTGAGATAACTAAAGGCAGTAATGCATGCAAAGAACAGAGGATAGTGTTTGGTAGCAAACCCTCAATAAAATATTGGCTCTTATTATTACAAAGGTTTACAGTTTGTAATAATTTGAACACGCTCTCTTTTCCTAAGCGGCCTGAGGTAATCTGTGAAAATGGTTTGCTATTCGTGTGACCTGGAGAACCCCAAAAAATCATGCAAATCAAGAGGCTCCAATCTTCGTGTTCACTTTAAGAACACTCGTGAAACTACCTAGGCCATCAAGGGTATGCATATATGAAAAGCCACGAAGTATCTGAAAGATGGCACTTTACAGAAACAGTGCGTACCATCCCGATGTTACAATGGTGGAGTTGGCAGGTGTGCCCAGGCCATGCAGTGGGGCTGGACACAAGGTCGGTGGCCCAAAAAGAGTGCTGAATTTTTGGTGCACATGCTTAAAAATGCAGAGAGTAATGCTGAACTTATGTTTTTAGATGTAGATTCTCCAGTCATTGAGCATATCCAAGTGAACAAAGCACCTAAGATGCACTGCTGGACCTACAGAGCTCATGGTCGGATTAACCCATGCATGAGCTCTCCCTGCCACACAGAGAAGATCCTTACTGAAAAGGAATAGATTGTTCCTAAACCAGAAGAGAAGGTTTACCCAGAAGGAAAAGATATACCAGAAGAAACTGAAGAAACAAAAACTTATGGCACAGGAGTAAATTCAGCATTAAAATAAATGCAGTCAAAAGGAATAATAATAATAACAATAATTTGAATACTATGGAAATGGGAAAATTCTCTATAATTTCATCCACACCACTCAAGATCCTCACTATAACTGTTTGGTGTGTATTTCTCTTCTCCCCCCACCTCCCCACTTTTATTTTTATACATTTACTATCACATTATTATTCTATTTTCTTTTTTAACCACAAACCAAACAACAACAAAAGGATATTATACATACCACCTCTTTATTGTTATTTTCATGGCAATATTTATAGATTTAAACCTTTCTTTTCAGTGGCTGCATGAAATTTCATTCCACTTATTGATGATGGCAGCAGCCCTTCTGGAGCAGCTACAGCAAAGACACTGGTTGCAGCTGGGGAAGTGCAGCTGGGGCTGTTCACTCCGCAGAGGTAGTGGGAGCTGGAAACAGGCAGGAGCCCCACCCCCTTCTGGTGGGGTGGGAGCCGGGCACTCCCAGGCACAACTGCAGCCGCCCAGCTGCGGCCGTGGACCAGGACATCCCTGTGCTCTTGGGGGCCTGGGAAGCCCCCCTTCCCCCACAGACTCAGGAGTGCCTGCTCCCACTGCCTGGCCTCTCCCTGTTCCTGGGACCCACTCCAATTTTGGAGCAAAGTTGTGGCCAAGCCCAGGTGCTGTCCAGATCCAGCTAGGTGCATATATGCTTGGGGCAGTACTAACACGCCAGCCCTCTGCCACTTCGGTCCCCTCTGGGCTTTGGGCATCCAAGAGCATGGGAGGGAGGCCAAGGTGGGGGCTGAAGGTGGTTCAGTGCAGGTCTGCAGGCACCCCTTGGCATGAACAGCCTGAGTGCCATAAGCAGCAGTGGGAGGCAGACAGGCTCCTGGGCAGAAAAGGGTGGGTCCCCAGTGAAACCCCACCTTCAAGGCAGGGATGGCCAGAAGTCTGGGGGCTGGGCTGCCAGTTCCACAGACCCAAGTGAAAACTTATGGTGTTTTTTCTGGGCCCACCCATGGCCACCCATGGCCACCCATGGACCAATCAGCATGTACTTCCTCCCTTTTGAAGCCCTTGAAACCCCAGGACTCAGTCAACCTCACAGAGACAACTGGACAACCTGCCTGTAAAGAGGAGCTAACCATTCTGGGTCTCCTCTCTCCTGAGGGCTGCAGAGACAGTGGGAGACCTGCCTTCGGGAAAGAGCTACCCACTTCGGGTCTCCTGAGAGCTGTACTGTCACTCAATAAAGCACCCCTTCACCTTGCTCATCCTCTAGTTGTCCATGTACCTCGTTCTTCCTAGGTGTGGGACAAGAACTCAAGACCCACCAAATGGCAGAACTGAAAGAGCTGTAACACAAACAGGGCTAAAACACACACCCCCACTCACCCACGTTGCAGGCAATGAAAAGAAGAGAAGAGGTGTAGCCTTTCAGGGAGCCCAGACTGAGGGGCTCCCTGAGCCAGGACTGTGACACCCTCTTTGGGGTTTTGTGGTTCCTGGTGTCTCCAAGCTTCTGAGCACCACGATGTTCTCTGGCGCCTGCAGTGGAAACTACTTGTGGTATGCCTGGTCCAGCCACAGCCTGGCACAGAGCCAGTGCCTGTGCCAATGCCTGGAGCTGCCTGCCCTGCCACAGCTGGCATGCCTAGCTATGGACATGGTCAGACCCCATGCTTGCTCGCACACCCCTTGGTGCTCTGCACCTGGCTTGCCCTTGGCAGGCATGGAATCCAGGCTGGTAGCACAAGCCAAAAGCAGCCTTCTGGGCCGAGTGAGTGGAACAAGCCCAGTGGGCCTCAGCAAAACTTGGGCAAAGGTGCCACCAGCCACAGAGGTTTCCAGCTGACAAGGTGACACCCCAAGGATCCTGTGAAAATATGGAGGTAGTTTATTTAACCACTCCTATATTGAAGGACATTGGTTTATTTTTAATTTTTTTCACTAGTAGAAACAGTACTGTAAAGAATATAAATTGTGTATATTGCTATCAATTTACAAAAGTATTTCTATAGAAGTGGACATGATGGAGCAAAGGACATAAACACTTAAAATTTTAGTAGATGCTGTTAGATTTCCCTCTGAAAAAAAAAAACCACAAAATTTTCAGACTTGCATCAACCCTGGATATTATCCAATTAAAAACTTTTACTTTTGCCAGTGTAATGGACAAAATATATTTTGTTTCTTTTAATTTCATTTATTTAATTACAGGCAAAACTGATCATCTTTTTGCATTTCTTTTCCTAATTATTTATTTGCATGTAACAATTTTTTGTTGGGTTATTTTTGTTTTTGTCATTTTTGTTTTGTTTTGGTTTTTTGAGACAGATTATCATTCTGTTGCCAGGCTGGAATGCAGTGGTGCGATCTCGGCTCACTGCAACCTTCGCCTCCCAGGTCCAAGCGATTCTCCTGCCTCAGCCTCCTGAGTAGCTGGTACTACAGGTGATCACCACCACACCTGGCTAATTTTTGTATTTTTAGTAGAGACAGGATTTCACCATGTTGGCCAAGATGGTCTCAAACTCCTGACCTCGTGATCCACCTGCCTTGGCCTCCCAAAGTGCCGGGATTACAGGCGTGAGCCACTGTGCCTGGCCTTTTGTCACTGATTTTTAAGTACTCTGTGTGTGTGTGTGTGTGTGTATACATATATATAATTATATCTATATTTATATATATGTATGCATATATGTATACATGTATGTGTATATAATTATATGTATTTATATGTATATATATATTTATATATGTGTACATATATAATTATATATATTTATATAGGTATACACACACATACCATATACTGTGTATATATACTATATATATACACATACACTATGGATATAAACCTTTTGTTATTTATTTTTTAAAGATATTTCATCCCAACTTGTAAGTTTTTTCTGTAACTTATTTATGCCTTTGAAATGAATCATCATTTATTTTATTTTATTTTATTTTATTTTATTTTATTTTTTTTTGGAGACGGAGTCTAGCTCTGTCGCCCAGGCTGGAGTGCAGTGGCGCGATCTCGGCTCACTGCAAGCTCCGCCTCCCGGGTTTACGCCATTCTCCTGCCTCAGCCTCCCGAGTAGCTGGGACTACAGGCGCCCGCCATCTCGCCCGGCTGGTTTTTGTATTTTTTAGTAGAGACGGGGTTTCACCGTGTAGCTCAGGATGGTCTCGATCTCCTGACCTCGTGATCCACCCGTCTCGGCCTCCCAAAGTGCTGGGATTACAGGCTTGAGCCACCGCGCCTGGCCAAATCATCATTTTTTTTAAATTGCATTTTTATGTGGTTAAAGTCATATATCCCTTCCTTCATGAGTTCTTAGTTTTGCAGTATAGTTTAAAAAGTCTTCTCACTTAAATATGATTTAAAAGAATTTTGCTATCTTTTCTTTTAGTGTTTTACATTTTTGGAGTTTAAATATTTAGTCTATCTGAAATTACTTTTATATATAATATAAAATTAGAATATAAGGTTTTTTCCCCCCATGGGCTAAACACAATCTTTAATGACTACATAAAATCCCTTAACTAGCCAGGAACAGTGGCTCATGCCCTGTAATCCCAGCATTTTGGGGGGCCAAGGGAGGTAGATAGCCTGAGCTCAGGAGTTCAAGATGAGCCTGGGCAACATAGTGAGCCCTCGTCTCTCAAAAAAAAAAATGAAAAAATTAGCTTGGCATGGTGATGTGCACCTGTAGTCCTAGCTACTTGGGAGGCTGAGGTGGGAGGATTGCTTGAGCCCAGCAGGTGGCGGCTGCAGTGAGCTGAGATCGTGCCACTACACTCCAGCCTGGGCAACAGAGGAAGACCCTGTCAAAAAAAAAGAAAGAAAGAAGGAAGGAAAGAAAGAAAAGAAGAAAAAAGTAAAGAAAAGAAAAGAAGTCGTCAGTTCTTTGCAAGCTGCTGGCCACTGGCTGGCCTTATCTTCTAACCATATGAACCTCTCCAGCATGGCAGTTTGCGTCATCAAAGCTAGCAAGAGACTGGACTTAGTGGCTCATACCTGTAATCCCAGCACTTTGGGAGACTGAGGCAGGAGGATCACTTGAACTCAGGAGTTCGAGACCGATCTGGGCAAAATAGAGACCTTGTCGCTACAAAAAATGAAAACATTAACTGGCCATGGTAGCGTGCACTTGTCCAGCTACTCAGGAAGCTGAGGTGGGAGGTTCCCTGGAAGATCAAGACTGCAGTAAGCCATGACCATGCCTGGCCTGGGAGACAGAGCAAGACTCAATCTCAAAAAAAAGAAAAAAAAATCCCTAACCTTCAGTTTGTGGCTCATCACAGAGCCCCTTCCCACACTGTTGATGGACTTCTTGTTGTGACAGGTGCTATCTGAACATCCACTAGGTAAGATACCAGGTGATGCCTAAATTTATGTTTCTCTAGGATTTAAGTTCCTTTTAGCGTCTCTCTGAGTTTTGGCTTCTTATCTGAGAATGGGCTTCTCTGTATGACTGACACGGGGGCCTTCATCTCCTTGAGGTGAGGTCAGTCCAAACAGGAAGGTGATTATACCCTAATGACATCTACTTGATCATCAATATCTCAATTTGACACAGTAAGTGCTAAGTTATACAAGAGACACAGTCATACAAAGGTGGGGGTTGGGGAGACTTTCTGATCAAGATAATATGAATATTTTAATGATCTCTTGAAACATATTGCCAAATTACCTTTCCAAGAGCAAAGTTACAATTTATAAAGCCACTGACTAACTGAGAATGCTAATTTCTTCAAGTCCTTCCAGTGTTAATAACATCTTTTAAAAACGTTTGCCCACTTATTAGGTGTGATATTATGATTTTATATTTTATATATATATATGTGTGTGTGTGTGTGTGTATGTATGTATATGTTGGGTTTTGTCCATGGTTGCTAGCTAATAATCCCATAACCATTGTTATATTTTATATATATATATATGTGTGTGTGTGTGTGTGTATGTATGTATATGTTGGGTTTTGTCCATGGTTGCTAGCTAATAATCCCATAACCATTGTTATAGCTATTTGTTACAATGTTGGGGCACTTCAGGCCTCAGAAGCAGACCTCAGGAAACAAATCTTCCTCTCTAATCTTCTATCCTCTCTTTCGCTTGGGAAAATAGAGAAGTAAGGACTGAGCAGAACCCCTGAGGCCTTAACGTGTAATTCTACAACAGGTTCTCCCATCTCTAAACTTTTCCTTCTTTTAAGTTGACAGGTAAAACCCTGCAGTCTGCTGTCTGAGAACAGTTGGTGCTCACTAGACTTTCCATGAGCTCTTGCCTTAGTTTGAGTTACCCCAAATGCAGAGTCTGCTAGAGGTACTTGTCGCAGGTGGCTCACTGAGGAGGGATCACCTGCAGCAGGAGTGAGGGAGCAGAGAGTGTGATGTTGAGAGGGAGGATGTGTTACAAGGTGAGAAAGGTACAGAATGCTTCCTAGAGCTATTCACCTAAATGAAAGAATTCACCCCCTAGCTTTCATCCCTAGGGGTTACAAATTGCTGAGAGAGACATTAACTTCCCTGCACTTAGTGGGGTTGTGCTATGGTTTGAATATGTCCTCCAAAGTTGATGTGCTGGAAACTTTACACCCAATGCAACATTGTTGAGAGATGGGACTTTTAAGAGGTGATTAGGTCCATTATCAAGGGAGTGAGTTTATTATCTCAGTAGTGGTGTCCTTATAAAGGGTGAGCTCAGACTTCTTTCTCTTTCGCATGCCTTCTGCCACCATGTGATAACTTCTGCCATGTTACAATGCAGTAAGAAGGCCCTTACCAGATGTAGTATTTTGATCTTGGACTTCCCAGTCTCCAGAACCATGAGCCCCCCAAAACTTCCATTGCTTGCCAATCTGTAGCATTCTGTCATAGCAGCACAAAACAGACTCAGACAGACTTGTGTGCTCCAGGGTGCTGGAGAAGAGCCTGGGGCAGAAAGCTGAAGAACAGGCTACCTTGCACAGAGAGGATGCTGTCAGTGGGAGCAGCATCTGAGCTCAGAAGGCAACTGTCCACTGTAGCCATGGCTGAGATCAGAGGTGGCCAAGGGGATGTGATGTGTTTGTTACAGTGCTCCTACATTGTCCTGCCTCTCTTGCAGCTAGGTTGTGGTCATGTAATTCTTCAGTCTGCATGGAGGACTCTGCCCTGGAGAGTACATCAATTCATATCAGACCTATGTGAGTAAAGAATAAAACTTGGTTGTGCTAAGTGACTTGTATGTTGGGATTTATTTGTGCTGTGGCATATCCTGGCATCAATTTACTTTCACTAAATCAAAAGTCATGCCTCAAAACATCCAGGTTTGGGAGAGGAATAGACATTTCCCCTATACCTTTGCACTCTATAAATGGACCAAGCACAAGAGTAGGCAAGAGAGAATCCACAAGCTGAGGAAAGACATCTTAATCTCCTGGGATAAGTTTCCTATTGAAATTGATAGGACAAACCTCAACACATTTTGTTATATACAAATACTCATTCCTTATGTTCTGTTTTCATTAACTTTCACTTTATATTTTTATCACAGCTCCTGAAACCAGCATACATCCTGAAGGAGCAGAAGACTTCCCTGCCCACTTGACATAACTCTGGTGGACAGAGCTGGTGATGAGGCCTATAAATATCAGATACAACTGGTCAGGGGTACAGTTCACCTGATGGCACATGTGGAACCATAGTTCTTGTTCTCTCCTCCTTATTGGACAACTTATAGACAATGAGAAGATTCCCCCTTGGAGCTATCACAATATAGATTGCCAGAAAAGACTTTTTTTTTTTTTTCCAGCCAGCAATTAGTAGTCTGGAGTTAGAGTTCTCTTGATAGGTTAAAGGATCCAGTAAACTGTCCCTCTTCCCTAGAATCTGCTGGCTCTCTTCACTTTGCTAAGGCTGGCCTTAGACTCTACTTATCTAGAAGCTTGATTTGAGCTGAGCACTGTGGGTAGCCCTGAGCCAGCAGTAACTTGGATAAGACCTCCACTCCCAAGCTCCTGGTCTGCAAACTAGTAAATGTGAACCCAGTCCACAAGACTTGCACTTAGCAAGTCTTGCACCTAGCTGAGATCAGCATGCTGGAGGACTGGGGCCTTTATGGGGTGCATTTGTCTGTTCTTATACTGCTATAAAGAACTAACTGAGACTGAGTGATTTATGAAGAAACTGACTCACAGTTCCACAGGCTGTACAGGAAACATGGCTGGGATGGCTCAGAAAACTTACAATCACGGCAGAAGGTGAAGGGGAAGGATGTGCATCTTACCATGGTAGAGCAGGAGACAGCAACCAAAGGGGGAAGTGCCACACACTTTCAAACAACCAGATCTTATAAGAACTCACTCACTATTACAAGAACAGCAAGGGGAAACCGTCCCCATAAACCAATCACCTCCCACCAGGTCCCTCCCTCAACATTGAGGATTACAATTCAATATGAGATTTGGATGGGGACGCAGAGCCAAACCATATCATGGGGGAATGAGAAGTGGATAGAAAGAAAAGCAGCCAAGGAAAGGCTTTGGTGGAACTTGGGTGCGTGTCTGGATGTCTGTGGAATGATCGTTCATCCCAGCGTGTCAAGCCCTTTCATGTTATGCATTTTCATGCACATTATTTCTTTTATCCTCTCAACAACATCCAAGAGGCAGTTATTATTACCTCCTTTTAAAGATGATTTAATTATTCTAGGATTGAACAAATAAAGAAATATGTTGTGGATAATGGAAGCAAGGTATGACTTAGAAGCAGTGACGTGTACAGGTCAAATCTTAAGTATAGAGCTTGATAACTTTTTACACGTACACTTGGGTAATCACTACCCAATCAATATTTTTAAATTTTCAGGTCGAGTGTGGTGGTTCGTGCCTGTAATCCCAGTACTTTGGGAGGCTATAGTTTTTTTTTAGCACACTCAAAGCTCCCTTGTGTCACCTCCCAGTCATAAATTCCCAAACATAACCATTATTCTGACCTCTAACACCATAATTATTCATTTTGCCTGTTCTTGAACTTCATATAAATTGAACCATGCAGTACATGTTCTTTTGTGTTTGGTTTCTTTCACTCATTGTATCTGTGAGACTCATCCACGTTAGCTGTGTAGTGACAGTTTGTTCGTTTCCATTGATGTGAAATTTTTCATTGTATAGGATATTATCTAACCTACTACTGATGGACATTTGAATTGTTTCCAAGTTTTGACTTTATGACAGAAGCTATATGGACATGTTTGTGCATGTCTGTTGGTGGATATAAACACTCACTTCTCTTGGGTATATATCTGTGGCTAAAACTGCTAGATCATAGGATATATAAATATTTAATTATTAATTATTATTATTTTTTTGAGATGGAGTCTCACTGTGTCACCCAAGCTGGAGTGCAGTGGCATGATCTTGGCTCTCTGCAACCTCCACCTCCTGGGTTCAAGCGATTCTTCTGCCTCAGCCTCCTGAGTAGGTGGGACTACAGACATGCACCACCACGCCTGGGTAATTTTTAGTAGAGACAGGGTTTCAACCCTCTTGGCCAGGCTGTTCTGGAACTCCTAGCATCAAGTGATCTGCCTGCCTCAGCCTCCCAAAGTGCTGGGATTACAGGTGTGAGCCCCTACATCCAGCTGACATATGAATATTTAGCTTTAATAGGTATTGCTGATATATGAATATTGAGCTTTAGTAGGTACTGCCAAATGGTTTTCACTCTCATCACAAGCGTATGAGAGAGGTGCGGTGGCTCATGCCTGCAATCCTAGCACTTTGGGAGGCTGAGGTGGGCAGATCACTTGAGCCCAGGAGTTCAAGACCAGCCTGGGCAACATGGTGAAACACTGTCTCTACTAAAAATACAAAAATTATCTGGGTGTGGTGGTGTGCACCTGTAGTCCCAGCTAGTTGGGAGGCTGAGGTGGGAGGATCATATGAGCTCGGGAAGTCAAGGCTGCAATGAGCATAGAGCACTCCACTGCCCTCCAGCCTGAGCAACCACCGAAGTGACACCATGTCTCAAAAAAAAAAAAAAAGTGTACGAGCAATTCAGTTGCTACATAGTTACATAGTCTGCCTAAATGGTATTTTCCTTCTAATTACTGATTTGTCTTGATTTGTCAATTACCCTTCTACAAAGAGATACAGATATTTGTTAGTGAGCTACAAAACTCTCTGGGATGGAAAATTCTTCACAAAGAGTCAAATGTTTAACTTAAATGTTTGATTCTGACCCTAAAGGTAAAAAGAATTGAAAAATAAGAGAGATCAACGTAGACATGGAGAGAATTGAACCACTGGAAAGGTTGAAACGTGCTAGGGTTTGACCTGTTGGTGGTATTTCAATAGAGGGAGAGGAAAAGGGAAGAAGAGCTTAAGCAAAGAGAAGTGGGAAAGAGTTGGGACTAGAGCAGGAAGAAAGCTGACCTAACTTGGCAGTGGGTGACCCTGGGGAGGAGCAGGGCATGCGGTTGGATTGGTAAGGACGAGCCAGCCTTGGGGACTTTGAAGTCAAGGAGTGTGGGCTTAGGATTTGGGTGATTGGGGTGGAAGAGGGAAATGGGGTGTTACCAAGTGCATACAGCCCTGAGTGGGAGTGAGATATATTAGATGAGAGACCACTGGTCTCTCACCCAGTCCTCTTCCTCCTCTTTCTCACAGTGAGGATTATCTCACTGTGATGACTGTGATAGGTACTTTTCTTTCATAGGACCACTGAATGCAAGCCAGCTACTTCATGTGTTTCTCAGCTGAAGAAATAGATCTGTTCCTGTGCTGAAGAGAAAACCAGATGTGCCAGATTAACTGATAAATTGAATACCTGCATACTGTCCTGTGTAGGTATTTTAAGGACTTTTCAGGGGGCTATGTGATTTATACCACAGGAGATGACTTCACTAAATTTGCAGGTTTTGTGGCAGGTATGCGTATACAAACAGATAGGCATAAGTCTGGGCTGCAGGCTCTGAGAATGGAGAGAAATAGCTTCACTTCTCCTGGTCTTCTTCTAGAGCTGCCCATGTCAGGGCCCATTTGTCTCTCTACCTGCAGACTCAGCCCTGCATTATTTATTTACCCATTCACTTATTCATCTGGCAAACTTTCTTTTTTAAATTTAATTTTGTCTTATTATTTTGAGTTCTGGGGCACATGGGCAGGGTGTGCAGGTTTGTTACATGGGTAAATGTTTGCCATAGTGGTTTGCTGCCCCTACCAACCCATCACCTAGGTAGTAAGCCCCACATGCATTAGCTATTTATCCTGATGCTAAATAGCTCGCCACCCTGCCCCCACTGCCTACAGGCCCCAGTGTGTGTTGTTCCCCTCCCTGTGTCCACGTGTTCTCATTGTTCAGCTCCCATTCATAAGTGAGAACATGTGGTGTTTGGTTTTCTGCTCCTGTGTTAGTTTGCTGAGGATAATGGCTTCCAGCTCCATCCATGTCCCTGCAAAGGACATTATTTCATTCCTTTTTATGACTGCATAGTATTCCATGGTATATATGTACCACATTTTCTTCATCCACTGTCACTGATGAGCATTTGAGTTGACTCCATGTCTTTGCTATTGTGAACAGTGCTCATTTAGCAAACTTTCACTGGATGCCTAGTGAAGGGCCAATCATTGAAATTTAAGATAAAAACACAGGGCTTCTGCCTTCAAGGAGCTGACAGACAAGTAGAGAACACTAACTTGGAAGAGTTGGATGCAAAGAAGGTGTAAAAAGTGCTATAATAAAGGTAATGCATAGAACAGTAGGGCACATCAATTCTATCTGAGAATGTTCAGGAAATGTGTGAGCTGAGTCTTGAAGGATTACTTTGGAGTCCACCTGGTAGACAAGGTCGAGCAAGGGCCTTACAAGCAAAAGGGAGCAAGCCACAGTATGGCAGGAAGACTCCAAATCCTGTGGGCAGAGCATAGAGTTTGTGTGCAGAAGTAGCCAGAGATGAGGCTGAGAAGTAGCTGGGGTCAGATCACCAAGCGTTGCAAACACCAACTGAATGAATATGGACTTTACTGGGTGGACAGTGGGAGGCAGCACTACGGGGTTTGAGCCAAAATGTTACAGTTCAGCAATGAGAAACACTGCACTGGCACCGGTGTGAAGGACAAGCACAGGGAGTGAGCCTAGAGATCAGTTTGAAGGTTATTACATTAGACCTGGCAAAAGAAGATGCAAGCTTAAAATGAGCCCAGGACAGCAATAATGGAGAAAAGGAAATGAGTACTTAGGAGGTAAATTCTGCAGGACTTAATGAGATTGGAGGAGGTCAGGGAAAGCCGGGGGGAAGAATTTGGATGACTCCATATATTGTCTGGGTGGATGATGGTACTGTTATTTAGGAGAGGAAAGATTGGGAAAAAGGAAGGTTTGGGCAGGACAAGAGAAGGAAAAGATGGAGGAAATGAGTTTAATTTTGGTCATTTGAGCTTCTAATTTAGTGAAGTCATCCCATATGGTATAAATCATAAAAAGTTAAAATTAGCCCCCTGAAAATTCCTTTAAATGCCTATATAGGACAGTGTGCAGATATTCAATTTCCTAATTAATCTGGCACATTTGGTTTTCAGCACAGGAACAGATCTTACTTACCGTTCAATACTTACTTACCTACTTATTGTCCAGTGCTCTTCCCAGATCTAAGTGTCTGCGGAATATGTAAGTAGCCCTACAGTGTGACACTCGGAAAGAGTTTTGAGCTAGAGATGTAGATTTCAGATCATTAGAAGTGATTAAGGAATCATGAATTCTGGAACAACCGGCGACGACTGTGTGGGTGAGAAGAAATTAGAGATGAGAACAATGCCACAGAGAACCCCAGCCTTTAAGGGGTGTGTGATGAAATGACACCCCAGTGAAGGAGGTAGAAGAGCAATTTCAAAGATGGGAACTCGGCTGGGCGTGGTGGCTCACACATATAATCCCAGCACTTTGAGAGGCTGAGGCAGGTGGGTCACCTGAGGTTAGGAGTTCAAGGCCAGCCTGTCCAACATGGCAAAACCCCGTCTCTACTAAAACAGCAAAATTAGCCTGGTGTGGTGGCGGATACCTGTAATCCCAGCTAGTCAGGAGACGGAGGTAGGAGAATCACTTGAACCCAGGAGGCAGAGGTTACAATGAGCCAAGATCAGGCCATTGTACTCCAGCCTGGGCAAAAAGAGTGAAACTCTGTCTAAAAAAAAAAGGTACTCTTAAGCCAGAAGAAGCTCTTAACTGGGTGAGGGTGATTTCTTATCATGGTGGGTCCACTTTATATAGAAAAGTGTTTAGCTCATAGTTGCTGCATGAATGAATAAACAAACAAAGAGACTAGTGTCATAAAGATAAGCAGGCATTTCCAGAAGGTACATACTCCAGTGCTGGAGGGAGGCCAGTGACCCAAGATGAGAACGAAATGTTCCCAGACTGATGTGCAGTTGAAATAGGAAGCACTAAAACAGCCTCAGCTGCCAGCCATCTTGAAGGGCGCAGCCCGAGTCGCTCTCCTCCTCATTAGGAACTGGGGTGGGACCAGGGGATGCTCTTTCTTTTTCATTTTTTTTTTTGTGTGTCTCACTCTGTCACCAGGCTGGAGTGCAATGGCACGATCTCGGCTCACTGCAACCTCCACCTCCCAGGTTCAAGCGATTCTCCTGCCTCAGCCTCCTGAGTAGCTGGGATTACAGG
>NW_012110920.1:1642298-1643160 GCF_000951035.1 Colobus angolensis palliatus | reverse complement strand
ATACAAAAGGCCAGGAGTTGAGGCCAGGAGTTGGCCTCTCGAACTCCTGGCCTCAAGTGATCCGCCCACCTCAGCCTCTCAAAGTGCTGGTATTACAGGCATGAGCCACCTTGCCCAGCTCAAACTTTCTCTAAACTTAAGATCTGCTCTGCTGAAGATAATTCTTCTGACAGTTGTCTTCACCATCTTGGTTGAACCAAGGCGGAAAAATCTCATAACCTTAGATGTCCCTGTACTAATAATAGCTAATGCTTCTGTAGCACCAATTACATGCCAGGCTTTGAATGAGCTTTCTATGAACTTTACAAATAGTAACTCATTTCATCCTCATAACACTCTTCCAAAGTAGAGACTCTCGTTAACTTATTTTACAGACAAAGCAACTGAGCCACAGAGAAGCAAGTACTACGTCTTGCCAAAGGTAACACAGCTATTGAGTGGTGGAAGTGGGATTTGGGAGCTAGGAGTTTGGTTCCAGAATTCCTGATGTGAACCATTATGCTATTCTATAACCCATATATAAGTTGGAATACAATACTGTCCAGTCTGGCATAGTGTGACACTAAAATAAAACATTAAAAACATAGGCCAAGCGGGATGGCTCATGCCTGTAATCCCAGCACTTTGGGAGGTCGAGGAGGGCGGATCATGAGGTCAGGAGATCGAGACCATCTTGGCTAACACGGTGAAACCCCGTCTCTATTAAAAGTACAAAAAATTAGCTGGGCGTGGTGGCGGGCGCCTGTAGTCCCATCTGCTCAGGAGGTTGAGGCAGGAGAATGGCGTGAACCCGGGAGGTGGAGCTTGCAGTGAGCCGAGATCGTACCACAGCACTCCAGCTTGAGCAACAGAGTGAGATTCT
>NW_012110920.1:1616723-1641793 GCF_000951035.1 Colobus angolensis palliatus | reverse complement strand
GGCCTATAACCCCTTTGTTATACACGAAAGGGTGATCCTAGAATTGACCCAAGCCACCAGCAATTTTACCCCTTATCCTTCTAACACTCAAGTCTGCCTTCTCTATCCCTATTTCTGTATCGTAAGAAAAACAGAGAATCAGCAAAGGCAGAATTCTCTTTGGAGAGTAGGGAAGAGGGAGAAGCTGAACAAATTAAGAGAACTTCTCTTTAGCAGCTGGGGATGGAGGAGAGAAAAGACAGTCGCCTGGGAACACATAGCTAATTATCCTTGTCTTTGTCACATTCCCAGAGATACATGACTGAGGTGCTATGTCCTTATCATCGCAGACAGGGGCCAGGCAGAGTGGGGCTGACCCAATAGCACAGAGGGCCTTGGGCGTGGCAGGGAAGCTTACCTCTGCAGTCCAGCTCAGCCTGGTGTTTCCTCTGAAGCAGCGAATAGGGGGAAAGCTCACGGAGGGCCGGGGAGGGTGGCAGATGCCTCCAGCTCTCCAAGCCCCGCTGCCAGCCCTCAGACCCAGGATCCACACTTTGCTTCCAAGCTGGGGTCTATTCACAGAAAGGCTGTGGGAGCCACTCCAGGAAAGATTAAAGAGCCACACTTCACTTTCTCTCAAGGTAAAACAAGGGAACAGACTTTTAAATCCTAGATGTGATGGCCACCTCAGCAAAGTGTCTCCATAGGCCCTCTATCCATTCCTGCTGCCCACAAGTCATTCATAATTTCTGCCCAGACTCACGTCAACTGTCCATGAAGTCACCCCCTACTTCCCACCTCTCTCCAAGCTCAGTCAAGGTCACATGCCACTGCCAGTCTAATCTTCCCAAACACCAGTCTGATCACACCATCTCCCCACTCAAAATTCCTCAGTTTACTCCCCTTTCCCTGTAAGTTCCTTGCCTAGACCTCAAGACCCTCAAAACTATCTTTCTACACATGTTTTTCTTTTCTTCTTCTTCTTCTCCCTTTTTTTTTTTTTTTCTTTCGAGACAGTCCCCGTCACCCAGGCTGGGGTGCAATGGCCTGATCTCGGCTCACTGAAACCTCTACCTCCCAGGTTCAAGCAATTCTCCTGCCTCAGCCTTCTGAGGAGCTGGTGCTACAGGTATATCTACAGGTATATGCCACCACACCTGGCTAATTTTTGTGTTTTCAGTAGAGACAGGTCAGGCTGGTCTTGGACTCCTGACCTCAAGTGATCTGCCCGCCTCAGTCTCCCAAAGTGTTGGGATTACAGGGGTCAGCCATGATGCCAAGCCTAGACACATTTTTACATGTTTCCTGTGATCCATCTAAAATCAATGATGTCAATTGCCAGGCATGCTACACTCTTTTGCTTCCATGTCCCTGTCATTCCTCCTGCGTCTGAAACCTTCAGATTCTCTCGGCTCCCCTCTCCTTCACCTACCAAATTCAAAGACCATCTAAAAAGCCACCTCCCCTGAGAAAGATCTGCAGATAACTGCAGCTGAGTGTGAATTCTCCCCTTTCATTTTCCGTATCATTCATTGATCTCTTGGTCTGGCATTTTTCTTGTACTACCATATATCCATATATCCCCCCCAATTACTGGAAAATATGTTGAGAGGAAAGGTGTTTCCTTGCTCAACTCTGAATTTCCTGCAGTGCCCAGTAAAGAGCCTTAATCATGTGCATGCTTAACATTTAATAAATAGTAGTTGATTTGAAAAAGTCTGCGGGACTGATATATGTACTGTTCTAATTTATCATTTCACATCTTTTCCTGGAACAGGTGGGAGTGGTGCAAGACACACTCCTTTGAAGAGGGAGGGCATGAGGGATAGCATGAGACAGGCCTGACGTGGGCAGTCATGGCCACACGCATTCCATAGCTTGATTTCATCAAAGCCCATGAACATCTAGTCGTGGGTGTTACCTGGTGAGCAATGCCTTTAACCAGCCCGACCTCATGCTTTTCAACTCTGTCACCCACCACCGTCAGAGGGGATGTGGCACAGGGCATGTCCAACAGGAGAGACAGTTACATCAATTCAAGTCTACAAATATCCATTCAGTACCTACTTTGAGCCAGGCACTCTGCTAAGTGCCAGGGACAGAAGGGTGAACAAAACAAATATGGCTTGGGGACCTTCGAAACATAATTTTTGGTAAGAGTAGCTGCCAATACTGATAATGAGTACAGCAGGCTCTGGACTAAGTGTCTTACGTGCATTCTGTCTCCTAATCCTCACAACAATTTCTATCATCACCCTTCTGTAGATGGGAAGACAGGGGCTAAAAGAGATTAAGTCTTTTGCCCTGGATTAGCAGGTGGTAGAGATAGGATTTCAACCTAAGGTTGTATGACCTGAGTGCATTCTTAGAAGCACCAACTTTGCCTCCTCGACGTGCTATTTTTTTTCGTGCTCCCTTTACTCTTTGAGTCTTGCAGTGTGGCTTTGGGTGAGACAGATATAAAATTGACATAAACAATTCTGTCTTCCTTTGCCTCTGGAGATGCCGCATGTGTGTATTCTCTACCCAGATTTCTCCAACATTCCTTTGCCTACAATATGTACAGACAAGATAGCCTGTGGGCAGAGGTAGTGGCTGTTTGCTCATGTATCACCAAGACATCTCTTCCACCTTCCTCTGTCCTGATACTCTCCACTGTGTGTTTTATCCTTTTCTATTGTGTGAGTTTTTCAAGTCTTCTCAAACCTTTTGTGCACAAGTAATGCACAGGTAAAGAAAATATGCCTTGTGACCAGGTATGGTGGCTCATACTTGTAATCCCAGCACTTTGGAAGACCGAGGCGGGTGGATCACCTGAGGTCAGGAGTTTGAGACCAGCCTGGCGAACACGGCAAAACCCTGTCTCTACTAAAAACACAAAAATTAGCTAGGTGTGGTGGCACACGCCTGTAGTCCCAGCTACTCAGGAGGCTGAGGCAAAAGAATCGCTTGAACCTGGGAGGCAGAGGTTGCAGTGAGCCAAGATCACACCACTGCACTCCAGCCTGGATGACAGAGCAAGACTCCATCTCTCAAAAAAAAAAAAAAAAAAAAAAAGCCTTGAACCTATTGGCTGCTCAACATGTCACATGAATGTAGAATAATCAATACTTAATGTGTGGAGGAGACTTAGAGGATTTCTCATCCAGGATTCACTTTGCTTCTTAGAGATGTTTGTAGGGTGTGTTGGGGTCCCCGCCCCCACTACTTCTGGATCTTCTACATTAATGTCCTTTGTGTGTGGAGCTTCCTAGAATATTTCCTCCAAAGATGAATTCTCTGGCTAATAGAAGTTCAGTTTCTCATTGGAACACCTGTTCACTGCTATTGGAATGTAAACAGGCACAGCCACTGTGGAAAACAGTATGGTAGTTCCTCAAGAAACAATCATATGAATTGCCATGACCATAGAAATAAACCATAGAATTGCCATATGATCCAGCACTTCTGCTTCTGAACTGAAAGCAGGGACTAAGAGGAAGTCACACCCCCACATTCACGGCAGCATTATCCACAATAGCCCAAATGTGGAAGCAACCCATGTGTCCAGCAGCAGATGAATGGATGAACAAAAGGTGGTAACTACAAACAATGGAATATTATGTAGCCTTTAAGAAGAAAGAAATCCTGCTATAAGCTGCAACATGAATGAATTTTGCAGACATTGTTCTAAGCGAAGTAAGTCAGTCACAAAAGGATAATATTGTATGCTAGCACTTATATAAGGTACCTATAGTAGTCAAATTCATAGAGATAGAAAGTAGAATGCTGGCTTGGGTGCAGTGGCTCATGCCTGTAATCCCAACTTGGGGAGGCCAAGGAGGGAGGATCGTCTGAGCCCAGAAGTTTGAGACCAGCCTGAGCAACATAGTGAGACCCCCAACTCTACAAAAAAAATTTTTTTTTTAATTAGCCAGGCATGATGGTGCATGCCTGTAGTCTTTGCTACTTGGCAGGCTCAAGTGGGAGAATTGCTTGAGCCTAGGTGGTCAAGGCTGCAGACAGCTGAGATCATACCACTGCACTCCAGCCTGGGTAATAGAGTGAAAGCCTGTCTCAAAAAAAAATAAGAAGGAAAGAAAAAAAAAATAGAATGCTAGTTGCCAGGGTCTGAGGGCAGTGAGAAAGTAGTTATAATTTAATGGGTATATGTATTAGTCTGTTTTCAGGCTGCTGATAAAGACATAACTGAGACTGGGCAATCAACAAAAGAAAGAGGTTTAATTGGACTTATAGTTCCATGTGGCTGGGAAAGCCTCACTGTTGCGGGAAGTCAGGGACCCCGAACGGAGGGACCGGCTGAAGCCATGGCAGAAGAACATAAATTGTGAAGATTTCATGGACATTTATTAGTTCCCTAAATGAATACTTTTATAATTTCTTACACCTGTCTTTACTGCAATCTCTGAACATAAATTGTGAAGATTTCAGGGACATTTATCACATTTCCCATAGGAAATCATAGTTGTGATTTCCTATGCCTGTCTTTACTTTAATCTCTTAATCCCATCATCTTCATAAGCTGAGGAGGATGTATGTCACCTCAGGACCCTGTGATGATTGCATTAACTGCACAAATTGTTTGTAGAGCATGTGTGTTTGAACAATATGAAATCTGGGCACCTTGAAAAAAGAACAGGATAACAGCAATGTTCAGAGAACAAGGGAGCTAACCTTAAACTCTGACTGCCTGAGAGCTGGACAGAACAGAGCCATATTTCTCTTCTTTCAAAAGCAAATAGGAGAAATATTGCTGAATTCTTTTTCTCAGCAAGGAACATCCCTGAGAAAGAGAATGCGCCCCTGAGGGTAGGCCTCTAAAATGACCGCTTTGGGGGTGGCTGTCTTTTATGGTCATAGACAAAGGGATGAAATAAGCCCTGGTCTCCCGTAGTGCTCTCAGGCTTATCAGGACGAAAAATTCCCACCTAATAAATTTTGGTCAGACTGCTTGTCTGCTCTCAAACCCTATCTCCTGATAAGATGTTATCAATGACAATATGTGCCTGAAACTTTATTAGCAATTTTAATTTTACCCCATCCTGTGGTCCTGTGATCTCGCCCTGCCTCCATTTGCTTTGTGTTATTTTATTACTTTGTGAAGCATGTGATCTCTATGACCCACACCCTATTTGTACACTCCCTCCCCTTCTGAAAATCGCTAATAAAAACTTGCTGGTTTTACAGCTGAGGAGCATCACAGAACCTGCTGACATGTGATGTCTCTCCTGGACACCCAGCTTTAAAATTTCTCTCTTTTGTACGCTTTCCCTTTATTTCTCAGACCAGCTGACACTTAGGAAAATAGAAAAGAACACGCGTTGAATATTGGGGATGGGGTTCACCTGATACCTCACAATCATGGAGCAAGGGAAGGAGAAGCAAGTCACGTCTTACATGGATGGCAGCAGGCAAAGAGAGAGAGTTTGTGAAGGGAAACTATGGTTTTTAAAACCGTCAGATCTCCTGAGACTTATTCACTCATGAGAACAGCACAGGAAAGACCTGCCTCCATGATTTAATTATCTCCCACTGGGTCCCTCCCACAACATGTGGGAATTATAGGATCTGCAAGATGAAATTTGGGTGGGGACACAAAGCCAAAGCATATCAGTATGGAATTTTGATTTAGGAAGATGGAAAAAGTTGTGGAGATGGATGGTTGTGATCATCACACAATGATTTGAATGTACTTAATGGTCACAAAACTGTGCACTTAAAAATGGGTAAAATGGCAAATTTTATGCTATGAATATTTTACCATACTTTTTAAAATTTAGACTGGCCAAGTGGCTCACACCTGTAGTCCCAGTACTCTGGGTGGTTGAGGTGGGAGGATCGCTTGAGTGCAGGAATTTGAGATCAGCCTGGGCAACATAGCAAGACCTTGTCTCTACTAAAAATTCCTCAGGCATGGTGGCATGCACCTGTAGTCCCAGCTACTCAGGAGGCTGAGATGGGAGGATGGCTTGAGCCCAGGAGTTTGAGACTGCAGTGATCTCTGATCACACCACTGCTCTCCAGACTGGGGACAGAGTGAGAGACCCTTGTCTCAAAACAAATAAATAAATAAATAAATAAATTTAATTTTTTATTTTATGAAAAAGGAACCTGAGTTTCCAGGCAAAGTGGCTTGTCCAAAGTTACTCAGCAAAGTGAGTAACACAGTTGGGACTAGACCCCAGGGCTGCTGGCCATCAGGCTGCAACATCCTCATTAAAAGATAGTCTTGCTGGGCGTGGTGGTTCATGCTTGCAATCCCAGCACTTTGGGAGGCTGAGGTGGGCAGATCACAAGGTCAGGAGTTCAAGACTAGCGTGGCAAACATGGTGAAACCCTGTCTCTACTAAAAATACAAAAATTACCCGGGTGTGGTGGCATGTGCCTATACTCCTAGCTACTCCGGAGGTTGAGGCAGGAGAATTGCTTGAACCCAGGAGGTGGAGTTCAAGTGAGCTGAGATCGCACCACTACACTCCAGCCTGGGTGACAGACCAAGACTTCATCTCAAAAAAAACAAACAAAGATAGTCTCTCCCCTCTATGATGAGGGATTTAGCAGAGATGCCAGGGGAACTCCTGAGATCATCACCCTCTAGAGTCGGGAAGCGTTTCCACAGTAGCCCTTCTTCCTTGTCCGTGGCCTTGCTGTCTTCATTCCACTTTTGCCTCCTTTTTCTCCCTGAACTGATGCTCTTGATTGCCAAGGCAGGTAACATCTTCACGGCAAGGCCCTGGCAAAGCAAATGTAGGTGGAATGGGCTCCAGTGGAAAATGTATGTGTGGATAGGAGTTTTTCTGTTTTTACCAACCCTCTTGGCTCTCAGCTACTGGGATTTCATTCAAAGTGGCATTTCCAGCACTGAGTGGGCTCCTGTTGTGAAAGTTTTGTTTTTCTATGTGCACCTCTCCTGGACTTGAGGGTCGCTTCCCATGGACGTTGCCAGGTGCCGAACCTCCTGGGGTTCTGCCCATGCAGCCTGAACGGTACCTCCATTACTGACGGAGGGTGCCCTGGCAAGCTCTCAGGGCACGTCCTGTCTGGCCTGAGAGAGCGCACGCACTTGGGAAACAGGTTGTTTCATCAGCTGCAAAAACATCTGCTCCCCCAGTCTAATCAGTGGACCAGAGGAGAGTCCTAAGAGAGACCCAAGACAAGCATTTTTTTATTTGGTCTTCAAATCCTGATGGACAGAAGGCTTAACCTAAGGTAGGAAAGCAAACACTGGGGTTGAGAGTTTGAAAAACTCCTCTGACTGCCGAGATGAACCTTCCACAAACAGTTCAGGTAGTGCCATACAGGGAAACTATTTTTTTCAATATTTATTAGGCATCAACCATGGGGCAGACACAGTGCTAAGAGCTGGGGTTATGCTGAGGGAATGAGAGAATCAAGTCCTCTGCCCTCATGGAGTTTACAGTCTAGTAAGTTAGGAGGCCAATAATAAGTAAGGAAACAACTAAATAGACAAGAACATCATAGACTGAAGTGCTAGGGAGATGATGGCAGGTAAGTGTGGGTGGAAGAGTGGGGTGAGGCTGCTGCCTTGGATAAGGTGGTGAGAGAAGGCCACACAGAGAAAGTGCATCTAAGCTGAGGCCTGAAAGATTATTAGAAGCCAAATATATGAAGAACTGGGAAAGCAACATATACAAAGGCTGCAGGACAGAGGGGACCAGGAGGGCCACGAGGCTGGAGCACAGGAAGCGAGGGAGAAAGAGGTCACAGCCAGGACATCTGGGGACTGGTGGGCTACACTAAGGACTTTGGTTTTTATTCTGAGGGCAATAGGAAGCCACTAAAGGTTTAAACATAAACGGAAATGATTCTGAACGGACCTCACCTCCCTGACTGAGACCTCTCTACTCATTTCTCTGATCATTCAACTCTCCAAATTACTGGGTCCTAGTTTTAAATAAGCCCTTGTCTTCACTCCTGCTGAAGGGGTAGAAATTGGGCTGTCACTGGCCAGGCATGGTGGCTCATACCTGTAATCCCAGCACTTTGGGAGGCCAAGGTGGGAGGATCACTTGAGTCCAGGAGTTTAAGACCAGGCTAGGAAACACAGAGATCTCTATCAAAAAAGAAGGAAGAAGAAAGAAGAAGGAAGAAGGAAGAAGGAGGAAAGAAGAAAGAAAGAAGAAGAAAGAAGAAATTTAAAAACAGAAAGAAATGTGGTTGTCAGAAATTCCAGAGGCCGGCAAGATTCCTGAATGCAGTGGTCCCCCAGTTAAATAAACTTTCATAAGTTTCCATCGCCTCGTCTGCTTTTAGGTGTTGGAACTCAGTGTGAAAAGCCACCTCCTGTCTGAGGTCTGACAAAGCAGAAAAGAAACTTGAGAGCCTATCACTGATCTCACCACATCTGGAATGAAGATCTGGGCCTCAGGTATTTAAATGAAAAGTCCAGATTTTCTTCCCAACCTCCTCCCACCACACAACTCAAGTTAAGCAACCGGTATGCAACGGGTGGATGACACACTCATCATTTTCTTCATTTACCAAAGCCACAATTAACTTTAATTAAAACTCACCCATCTGCTCCCCATTACCCCACCCCCACATACAAAGGAAAACCCAGCTCACTCTCTACCTGTAACTCAGAAAAATAAAAACTGTTTTATGGGAGCACATGGACCCAGAGCCTGTTTATGGAGTAATCATCTGTGTTCTGATCCCTCATTACACTGGACTGAGCCGCTGGGCAAGAAAAACAGGTCGACATCTGGAAGAGATGCTGGGAAGACTGGGATTCTGGTCTGTTTTCCTTCCCACTAAAGGATTGTCTTTCCTAGGTCCTTAAAGGATTCCTGGTTCCCGCTCTACTTCTTTCTTTCATTGGTTCCATGAATATTTCTTGAGCTGTTAATATATGTCGAGTTCTTGCGCAAATCTTTTCTGGTGTGGTGCAATGAAAGAGCATGAATTGTGAAGCTGGAAAGCCTCAGTTTGGGTCCAAAAAGTTTCACTCTTCTGGAGCAAGTTATTTTACTTCTCAAAATGTTGGTATCTGCTTTGGCTGCTTTGAGCATCGACTATGACAATGAATATGAATGCTTTGTAAATTATAAAGTGCTTCTAAATGATGGTTGTTTTTTGAGGCTATTGCATTGGTTTGTACATGGATCTGCCTGTGGTCGCTCATAACCTATGTATTGCCAAGGGAAGCTATTGGAGATCAAGTTTTACATTCATGTGCCCCATGCAACATGTCTTGAGCAGCCATAACAATGTGTTCCTATAGCCATGTGATTTTATACAATTTGGAAAATAAAAATATTTTAACAGCAATTGTTTAAGATCACTATGTCTTTCCTCTCTAATCTTCCCATCATCAATCTTCTATTGAGTAGTGTTGAGTTGGTGGCCAGCATTTTTGGCATCTGGCTAAGGACAATTTGAGTTGGGGATACATGAAGTTTGGATTGAGTGGCATATATTTATGTGGTTTGCAGTCACTTTTATGTTTAGTTAGGCCTTTACCAGCCCTCTTGGTGTAGGAATGGCTTCCAGAAATATTCCTAATCCCATTGAGCCAACTCATCTAGTGTCATAACACCAAAGTGCAGAGCCAAGGGCCACATTGTAGTATGAATGTGTCCCACGGTGTCCACCACCAGAAATATATGTAAGTAATGGAGGGAAAACACAGTTTGAAATGTCTAGAGCCAAAAGCTAGTCTTCAGAAAATGCTTCCAATCATCAGATATATACAGAATGGAAGATTCAGTTCTCATTGATACCTGATTAAAACAAAAGTTTGCTACTATCAGAAATATACTTGATAGTAGAGTGTACACAATTATTAATAGATAATACACATATATATTTTGATGGGAATGTCACAAATAGGATTGGTCACAATTTCTGGATTTGTAGGGCATAAACTGTAGCAGTATCACCAATAGCAAGCCCATCTGTGTGGGAAGTCCCACATTTTATGCATCCGATCAGATCACATCACCTCTTAGCACATCTGATGCTCTTGGGCTGACAAGGTCTGTTCATTGACGAAAAGGCACACAACATTGACACAGAAATGGCAAAATGGCCTGAGGAGTTTTCTTATGTCAAAACTCCTATATATATTCATTAATAAATCAATGTAAGTAATAGGAAAGTAATTTGATTATATAATTATAACTAGATTATAATTATAATATAGTTCAACACAATTGCAATTTAAAATTGCTCTTCTGAGGCTGGGCCCATTGGCTCACACCTCTAATCCCAGCACTTTGGGAGGTTGAGGTGGGTGGATCACTTGAGGTCAGGAGTTCAAGACCAGCCTGGCCAACATAGTGAAACCCCAACTTTACTAAAAATACAAAAATTAGCCGAGGAGGCCAAGGTGGACAGATCACTTGAGGTCAGGAGTTCAAGACCAGGCTGGCCGACACGGTGAAACTCTGTTTCTAGTAAAAATACAAAAATTGATCAGACGTGGTGGTGGGTGCCTGTAATCCCAGCTACTCAGGAGGCTGAGGCAGGAGAATTGACTGAACCCAGGAGGCGGAGGTTGCAATGGGCCGAGATCACACCATTGCACTCCAGCCTGGGCAACAATAACAAAACTCTATCTCAAAAAAAAAAAAAATTTCCTCTTCTGTATATTTTAATTTCAGATTAGTTTTACATGTTTTTAAGAATTATTAATCATATAAAAATTACAAAAAAATGTATAGAGGTGTGTTGGACAGATAATGAATAAAAAATTAGTTTTAAAAAATGTGGTGATGTTTGTAATATCTGCCAGTATTTCTACATTTGACAATTACTATTATTTCTTCGCTTATTCCAAATGAATATTTATTTTGAATACATAATAAATATTTGCTATTAATAAATATTAATACACAAATATTTATTATTTATACATACTTACTTTATATCTTTTTTTTTCTTAAAGAGGATCCCCAAATTGTTTAAGCGTCAGGCCCCCTAAAGCCTGGATCCACTCCTGCCTGTATTTGGTGCTATATGTGATTGCTCTGCCCCACTTTTCTGTAGACATGAGTCCAGGATCCATGCCCTACTCACTGCTCCACCCTCCACCATGAGCTCTAAAATTCGAGAATACACATTGCAGGTCCCAGCACCTGCCACCCAAGAGAAGAGACTGGGCATCCCAGAATCTGCCTAGGCAAATGTATTAGTCTGTTCTCACATTGCTAATAAAAACATACCTGAGACTGGGTGATTTATACAGAAAAGGAGGTTTAATGGACTCACAGTTCCACATGGCTGGGGAGGCCTCACAATCCCAGCAGAAGGCAAAGGAGGAGCAAAGGCAGTTGTTACATGGCAGCAGGCAAGAGAGCATGTGCAGGAGAACTGCCCTTTATCAAACCATCAGATCTCATGAGACTTACTCACTATCATGAGAACAGCACGGGAAAATCTGCTCCCGTTATTCGATTACCTCCCACCGGGTCCCTTCCAGGACATGTGGGGATTATGGGAGCTACAATTCAAAATGAGATTTGGGTAGGGACACAGCCAAACCATACCAGCAGAGATTCTCATTAATGGGTTCTGAGCATTAGGGCTTGTATAGGAAGCCAAAAGAGGGTAAGGAAGCAAGAAAACTACAGAGATTACCAAACACATGCCTGTCAGATAAAAATCACACAGCGCCAGCTCACAGTGAAGATATTAAAAGACTATTTACACATCTCCACCCAGAGTATTAGTTCAAGCAGCAATAAGTAACCATAGGGAAATATATCATTGTGGAGAATGTTAGTTGTCCACCAAAATCTATCTCCTTTTCTTCCAGCAATGTAGAGTTTAAGCCAGGCACATGGACACTTAACTAGAGATTCCACTTCCCAGCCTCCTTAGTGGCTGGCTGTGGACATATAACTAAGTTCGCCAATGGAATGTGAGCCAGAAATGTGTGTGACTTGTGCCTGGCTTGCTTTTAAAAAGAAATCGCTTCCTCTGTCTTTTTCCCTTTTCCTTCTCTGCCAGTTGGGAAGTGATGACTTCCCAGTCATCTTCAAACACACAGATGAGGCTGGGCGCAGTGGCTCACGCCTGTAATCCCAGCACCTTGGGAGGCCAAGGCAGGTGGATCACCTGAGGTCAGGAGTTCAAGATCAGCTTGAACAACATGGTGAAAACCCATCTCTACTAAAAACACAAAAATTAGCTGGGTATGGCAGTGCATGTCTGTAATCCCAGCTACTTGGGAGGCTGAGCCACAAGAATCACTTGAACCCGGGAGGCAGAGTTTGCAGTGAGCCAAGATCACAACACTGCACTCTAGCCTGGGTGACAGAGTGAGACTCTGTCTCAAAAACAAACAAACAAACAAACAAAACAAAAAAACTACACACACACGGAGATGAGAACAATGCACAGAAATGCAGAGAGCCAGAAATTTCCAAACTTCGCAGTTCACAGCACACTTAGTGTCTCAGTAATTTTATCACAATGCTCCCAGGCCAAAAGAAGTACCCAACAGTTTTGTTTATTGAGTAGTTTTATCCAAACAACCTAATAAGTTCGTGTATCCTAACAGCTTAATGTCAAAAACTGTGAGGGGTCTGAGATTTCGTCCTACTTGTAAACTAGCAAGTTAGCCTGCCACAGTTTTACGGATGCTGGCAGAAGACACAAGACTCCTGGATCAGAAACTAAGGAATTTATTACTCTTGGCAGTAGCAATAGCCAGAGTGTCCTCATTAGCTCTGGTTTTCTGAGCCCTGATTCCTACAGTGCTATATGAAGAAGGCCATATGGCACCTACAGACACAGTGGGTTGTATTATAGGAGAGGTAGCCTGAATCTCAGGTTACAAAGCTTTGGTAAGATGAATCTTTTATAATCAGCAGTAAGCCTGCTTGATCTTTGCCCTGGAGGGAGACACTATCTTTGTTAATAGACAGTAAACAGACCTGCTCTTTACTCCAGAGGAGTTATCTCTGCCTCCCGAGGCTATTAGCTACAAAAACATCTTGCAAAGATAGTCTGGATCAAAGGCAGCTAGGGCCTTTGCTTATAACATGTGCAAGCCCATGAGAAATCTGTGGAGAATTGTCTCCCAACACTTAGTAGTCATTTGCAAAAATAATTTACATAAATTGAAATAAAAACAACATTTTATTTTACTTTTAAACAACTGCAATTACTTGGTGATGGGAATGTGCACCTGTTGGACACTGTACAAGTCCTCAGACCTTGGATTCACATTGGACACTGCCACTTTTATTCACTGTTTCACACTGAGTTTCTCATAATATTTACTTTTTATCATAGCAACCACCAAAGACCTAGCTTTACACAAACACGGTGTCATCAAAAGGAAAGTAGTGCGATCTAAAGTTGATATTGTGAACTACCTAGTAGGCAGTAGTTTTCACGGCATTTCAGATGTTGAGGATCACTGTGTCTTTGTTAAAAATTTGAAACATTCCATGGTGCTCCCAGCAGTTCACTGAAGCTCCCTGGGACAAGTGGGTACACAGTTTAGGAACTGCAGCCCTAAGCAATGGTGGAAGAAGCAGTTGATCATGAATGGCCTTGTAAGTAGAGCCGTCTTGATAGCCTAATCAAATCGTTATATCAAAGAGAAATACATTTTTATCCTTTTTAAGTCTCTGAATTTTTGAGTCTCTTCTTTGCGGTAGCATAGCCTTTATCCTAACCAATGCAATCTCCTACATAATTTTGGCTGAGCCATACAATGTAGTTTTTGGTGATATATGTTCTCACATTGTGGGAAAAAAATGTTTCCTATGTATTTCTTTTGTCTCTTCAACTTCAGTTATCACCCGAATCAACATTTACTGAGTCCCTGCTATGCTCTGGCACTGGGCTAACCATCCTTCCAAGATGTAAATCCACTTCTATGTCACTGAGAACTAAAAACAAAATCCTAAGCCCTCAACCAACTGAACAGACTCCCTCTTGGTCAAGGGGATCCCAGAGAAACCTTAAAAACTGAGTTCCCAGCCATGAAGGGACAGGAGGCCAGATGGGCCTCATTGTGCTCCCCGCTTTGTGTAGTTTAGACACCACAGCTGACCATCATTAATGTTAAATTCGAGATCATAACACTCACAGAATAGATTCTTTGTGGCAATAAGACACCAAAACATAAACAGGACCTAAGGCCATGCCAGAGAAAGGTTAAGTCACACACACCCTACACTTAAAGAATAAACTATGATTTGACTGTCACGGGGCTTTTCTTTTTCTCTATCGCTAAGTAAGTACTGTCCTTGGGATAAGTAATATTAAAACAATTCAACTCCCTCATTGCCAGATGCTAACTAACCACAACCCATTCCCGATTTACAAGCCACAACTACAGCTTTGATTGGACAATACACTAATTTCAGTAACTTTCTCCCTGATAAAAGACCACTGACTGTGGACTGGTTCTAGCTGGTTTACAGAGACTGGGCACTGAGTGTCTTCATGTCCCTGCTTCACCTTTTGATGCAGAGGATCTAATTGTAATGCATTTATATGTTGTCTTCATATTTGTTAAAAGTGAATATATGTAACATATATGTTTATTTGGTACACATGCATTATGATCTCCTCCATGAATATTCATAGCTCCTTCTGTAACCTGGTGAATATGTACACTTGGTCAACACATTCAGCATAAATCCCTGTTCCACCCTCCCCTTCCTTGAAGTGCTTGCTAACAATTTCTGCCAGAGGCTACACTTTGCAGCCTGTGAGGACAGCTACCTTACAGGCTGTAACCCTTTATAAGAAAGTCTTTTTTCTGACCAGGTGCAGTGGCTTACACCTGTAATCCTAGTACTTTGGGAGGCCGAGGTGGGTAAATCACTTGAAGCCAGGAGTTCAAGACCAGCCCGGCCAACATGGTGAAACCCCATCTCTACTAAAAATACAAAAATTAGCCAGACGTGGTGGTGGGTGCCTGTAATCCCAGCCACTCGGGAGGCTGAGGCACAAGAATCACTTGAACCTGGGAGGTGGAGGTTGCAGTGAGCCATGATCGCACCACTGCACACCAGCCTGAGTGACACAGTAAGACTCTATCTCTGGGGGGGAAAAAAAGAAATTTTTCTAAATGTATAAATTATGTGATTCTTTAGTTGACATTACTCAGTCTCTTCAGCTGCAGGCTCAGTCACTCTTGACCCTTAAGCCAATTCTAAGTAAGCCCCTTCCCCATTTACCTAGTCGGGTCTGGAAGTAACATTGGTGCCTTACTCCCAAGAGTGGCTGGTGTGCCCAGAGATGAGTTCCTGGGCATGCAATTCAAATGAAGCCTCTGCCCTCCACTTATCGCCTCAATCCCTTCAACATCGCTAGTTTCCCAAGTTCTTATGAAAGGCTTCTGTCTCTATGGCCTAGACATAGTCCCCTGCTAGGACTGAAGCTCCAGCCCACTGAGCTGGGACTAGGCATGTGACATCCTCTTGCCATTTCCCTCTCCCTAGGGTCTGGCACTTTTCCTCCTTAGCCCCAGAAGCAGTCAGAATCCTTGGAATCTGAACACTAGCACCCACTGAAGGTCAAGTGTTTTCAATGCTCAGTGGCTTCAGTTGCCCACATCACTTATGGCATCAGATTCCCACGATTCAAATACAAACTTGCCATATGACTTTGGAAACAATTGTCCAAACTGCTGTTTGGAGGACAGCCCTTCAGCTGGATGAGTTTGCCAGCCCCATCCCAGCATTTCTCATGAGGTTATGAGTGTTTAGTTCAAGCCTGCCTTGCCCTGAAGCCTCTACATTCCTTCTGGCATCTGCTGCTCTCTGGACAATTCCAGCACCAAAACCTGGATCACAAACTTTAGCGCTTACTCTTGTATCTGCTGATTATTTCTATGATGCTCCTAACTTCCCAGAGAAAATGCATGGCAGGGATTTTTTTTTACTTACTAATTTTAAAATTGTATTATACAAAGATCTCTGACATGCAAATAAAGACCCTAAACATTTTAGCATCCAGTATGTCAAAGTAAGATGTAATCAGGTTATGTGACATGAAGAATGTATTGTAGTCAGAGGATCTTGCACTGGACTTCCCTGTCAAGCTCATTGAAGGAGAATATGCACAAGGGATAAAGCAAAGCATTCAGTCGTCAAATCCTCAACTAATGTCATTAATACGTTCTTGGAAACTGCAAATTTAAGTGAACAATATATAATAGAAACCAATTTTACCATGTATATTTTTGTATTTTTTTTAGTAGAGACAGGGTTTTACCATGTTGGCCAGGCTGGTCTCAAACTCCTGACCTCAAGTGATCTGCCCACCTTATCCTCCTACATGCTGGGATTACAGGCATGGTCTGTTTCATTACAATGTTGATAAGAAGAAAAGAATCGCACTGTCCTTTAGGTTGATCTTTGATCCCCATGCTCTTCCTTCCCCACTTTAGTGGTGCTCTGGAAGCTGGAACCCATGATCTCCAAGTGCTTAGGATAAAGATACTGGATGCCTTCCTTTCACAGGAGTTAAGAGTGACAGCATGAGATCATTAGGTATTTCAGTAGAAACCTAAAAAATAGAAACAAACAAGGAGCAAAGGAAGAAAGGGGGCTAAAGTTTGTTGAACACCTTCTGAAATCAGCGGAATCCAATCTCATGTGGAAGTGACATTCCAAAGCAAATTTCTAGGGCAAAAATTGCCTATTGCCAAAATGAGTCTTGGAAATTTCCTAAATAATTCAGAAAATACTGCACACATAGACACATGTATATATTATTTTATGCCAACATATATATATAAATGTAAAACACACTTCTTACATATATAACTAAAATTACATATAAAAAGGGTATTTCAGGGCCGGGCACAATGGCTTGCACCTATAATTCCAGCACTTTGGAAGGCCAAAACAAGAGGGTCACGTGAGCCCAGGAGTTCAGGCAACATAGTAAGACCCCATATCTACCAAAAAAAATACAACAATTAGCCAAGTGTGTTGGTGTGTCCCTGTAGTCCCACCTATTTGTGAGGCTGGGAAAGGAGGGTTGTTTGAGCCCAGGACAGGGAGCCAAGATCATGCCACTGCACTCCAGCCTGGGTGACAGAGCAAGACTTCATTTAGAAACTAAAGAGTATTTCAGGATGTTTAATTACATAAAAGAGGAAAAAGTGGAAGAAACGCAAGCATTGTTGAATTCATGTAAGTTAATTGTATGTATGATATAACTCCTAAACTACTTTACATAATACTCTCAACAACACTGAAGGGTGATCACTACTCTCCTTATTTTGTAGAAAAGTAACTGGGGTTCAGAAAAATTAGCCGATTTTACCAAAGTCACACAGCTAGTAAATGCCAGAGACAGGACCTGAACCCAGGCTTGCCTGACTCCAAAGTAAATTTTTTCCACTTCACCACAGGGCCACTCTTCTTGACATCTGCTCCAGCAAGGGTTGGGAGGCCCCTGAACTTACGAACTTAACGATTTTGCCCCAAATTGGCTCTGGCCTTGTCCACATGAATATTTAAAATACATATTCTATTTATTTTATTTTTTGAGAAAGGTCTCCCTCTGTCAGCCAGGCTGGAGTGCAGTGGCACAATCTGAGCTCCCTGCAGCCTTGACCAGGCTCAAGTGATCCTCCCACCTCTGCTTCCAGAGTAGCTGGGACTGCAGGCATGTGCAATCATGACCAACTAATTTTTCTATTTTTCATAGAGATGGGTATCTCCAAGTTGCCCAGGCTGATCTCAAACTTCTGGGCTCCAGTGTCCACCTGCCTCAGTCTCCCAAAGTACTAGGATTATAGGTGTGAGCCACTGTGCCTGGCCTTAATATGTATTTTAAATTATATTTAACAAATAATGTACAGGGAGATACAGTGAGAAACAGCCTTTCCAACAAACCCAAGTTCAAATATCATCTCAAATTTAGTATTTACAAAGTAAAACCCTTTTTAGTCTCACTCTATCTCCCAGGCTGGAGTGCTGTGGCGCGATCTCAGCTCACTGCAACCTTCACCTCCCAGGTTCAACCAGTTCTCCTTCCTCAGCCTCCCAAGTAGCTGGGATTGCAGGCACACATCACCACACCCAGCTAATTTTTGTATTTTTAGTAAAGACGGGGTTTTGCCATGTTGTCCAGGCTGGTCTCGAACTTCTGACCTCAGGTGATCTGACTACCTCGGCCTCCCAAAGTGCTGGGATTACAGACTTGAGCCACTGCACCCAGCCTTCCTTTTATATTTCTTTATTTTTTTTTCTAATGGAGATCGGGTATTGCTACATTGCCTAGGCTGGTCTCGAACTCATGAGCTCAAGCAATCCTCTCACCTCAGTCTCCCAAGTAATGGGATTACAGGCACACTCCACTGCACCTGGCTTAATATTCCTTTGATTTCACTATTTATTGTTTGCTTTCCATCCAAAAATTTTCTGGATGGATTTTAGGATCAACTGTGAGCCCTAGAGACTGGGCTAGGGACAGAAATATGATGACTTGTGTCCATGTGGAACAGGAGAGCTGGAATTTGGACTCTAAATAAATCTTGAAACATTAAAGAACTACTCTGTCCAGAAAGCATGGCCTAGTAAAACTCTTCCCACTGTCCTGGGGAAGTAGATCCCACAGTATGCCAACTGTCTGAGACCTTGGGTGTTAAGAAAATATCACTTGTTGGTCGGGCACGGTGGCTCATGTCTATACTTCCAAAACTTTGGGACGACGAGGCAGACAGATCACCTGAGGTCAGGAGTTTGAGAGACCAGCGTGGGCAACTACTAAAAATTATAAAAATTAGCTAGGTGTGGTGGCGCATGCCTGTAGTCCCAGCTACTTGGGAGGCTGAGGCATGAAAATCACTTGAACCCAGGAGGGAGAGGTTGCAGTAAGCCAAGACTGCACCACTGCACTCCAGCCTGGGAGACACAGTTAGACTTTGTCTCAAAAAAAAAAAGAAAGAAAGACAGAAAAAGACAAGAAAATATCACTTGTGAGAAGACAAAGCCTAAGACCCGATCTTTACACTCCCCTTGTGCTGCAGAAACTCTAAGCATATAAGGTAACAAATTAACACAAAACTGGTCAGGACTGTTGAAACCTTCAATGATCTGGCAGAACTAAACAGGAAATGCTCAATAGAGACACTTTCACTGACAGAGCCTCATGAGAAATTCATAGCAAAAACGTGTTTCACTGAAGATGAGTTTACAATCTAAAAATCAAATCACACAATTCAGTTCGCATCCCCCTTAGGAAGACTTAGCAGTCACAGTGAACAGGGAACTTACAACTACAGAATTGGAAACAGTAAAACAATCTGAAGGATGGTGAGAATTTGATTGTTGCTTTCACATAACACATTACATAGCCTCATTAAGGGACTAATGTACTAGCTACTGAGGATTCTGTTGTTGGTGAAGACACACTGAGTTTGTCAAAGTGGGGAAAGAGGCCGGGAGCAGTGGCTCACGCCTGTAATCCCAGCACTTTGGTAGGCCAAGGCAGGTGGATCACGAGGTCAAGAGATCAAGACCATCCTGGCGAACATGGTGAAACCCCGTCTCTACTAAAAATACAAAAATTAGCCAGGTGTGGTGGTGGGTGCCTGTAGTCCCAGCTACTCGGGAGGCTGAGGCAGGAGAATCAGTTGAACATGGGAGGCAGAGGTTGCAGAGAACCGAGATTGTGCCACTGCACTCCAGCCTGGCGACAGAGCGAGACTCTGTCTCAAAAAAAAATAAATAAATAAAAGTGAGGAAAGAAAAATCATAGCCTACCTTGCAAAACAGGAGCATGGCAGTCATAAACCTGACTGAATCAGGACAATTTGATTCCCATAATTTGGAGATGTTGGGGTTCAGAAATACCCCAAAATATGGTGCTTTGATGTGCTGAACTAAAGAAGAAGGCTTAAGGTCTCTCTAATCTTCTCCCTCCACCCTCCTCTCAATCCCCTGTCTCTCCCAAAGCATGAGATGAAGTTGTTCTCTGAAGTTCCCTTGTCTGCCCAAAGTTCAGACCTTCCAAAGAGGAAAACAAGGATCTCTGGTCCCTTCGCTGAATCTTAATTAACTGAAAACTCCTATCACAGGAAGAAAGACTAAAGCCTGTCAACACACCTGGATAGACTTTTGTCAGAAACCATTGTCTGCTTTGCAGGCCCAACACACTTGTCCAATCCATTTTATGTTCTTCAAGCCCATGGAATTCCTCTAAAAATTATTTACTACCCTGCTAAAATTATCTACACTTCTCCATCTCCCTTTCCCCTAAGAAGAAAGGTATATGAGCATCTGTACCCCACTGGGTTGAGGGATAATCACTCAGTGATTTTTCACTCCGTGCAAGTTAATACAAATTTGTATGCCTTTTCTCTTATTAATCTACCTTTTGTAAAGTTAATTAGTTGATTTTCAATGAACTCTGAAAGGTGAAGGAGAACAAGAATTCTTCTACACCCAGGAATTCCCTTGGAGTTGGAAGCATGAGGCTCAGCCGTTTGCAACATCACATCTTGTGCCAAACAAATGCAAAGATTATGACTAGGAAGAAGCAATGATAAGGCAGGAATGGAAGACTCTTTTCTCTATGTTTCCACATTCTATCAAAAGGAGAATGGAGGCTGGGCACAGTGGCTCACGCCTGTAATCCTAGCACTTTTGGAGGTCGAGGCAGGTGGATCACGACGTCAGGAGATTGAGACCATCTTGGCTAACATGGTGAAACCCCGTCTCTACTAAAAAAATACAAAAAATTAGCTGGGTATGGTGGCGGGCGCCTGTAGTCCCAGCTACTTGGGAGGCTGAGGCAGAAGAATGACCTGAACCCGGGAGGCGGAGTTTGCCGTGAGCCATGATGGCGCCACTGCACTCCAACCTGGGTGACAAAGTGAGACTCTGTCTCAAAAAAAAAAAAAAAAAAAAAAAAAGAGGGAGAATGGAAAGGGTATTTTTTTTCCTTTTTTTTTTTTTTTTTTTGAGACGGAGACAGAGTTTTGCTCTCGTTGCCCAAGCTAGAGTGCAATGGTGCAATCTGCACTCACTGCAACCTCCGCCTCCCGGGTTCAAGTGATTCTCCTGCCCTGGCCTCCTGAGTAGCTGGGATTACAGGTGTGACCACACCCAGCTAATTTTTTGTATTTTTTTAGTAGAGGCGGGGTTTTACCATGTTGGCCAGGCTAGTCTTGAATTCCTGACCTCATGATCCACCCGCCTTGGCCTCCCAAAGTGTTGGGATTACAGGCATGAGCCACCGCGCCTGGCCGGGAAAGGACATTTTCAAATTCATTCTTTATTTGGTAAAATAAAACAAATTATAGATCATTTTTCTGTGAACTGGAAAGAGAATCAGGGTATCTAAACTAATGGCTCATTTTTATGTGTAAAATATACAGTCGATAAGAAGCATTTGGTTCATTTTCACCATGCTGTTTATACGTTGCCTAAAGATAAAATTTTTAAACACATGATTATTAATGAACTTGAGAAGAAACTGCTTTGAGAGCAACTGAGAGCAAAATTCAGATATGAACATTTTTCTTCTACAATAATTGTGCTTAAAGCATAAGCTTACTAATAAATTACTCAGCTGTTCCCTACACTGACATCAAAGAATTAGGATATTTCATCAATGTTACCTAAGACAATTGTATTTCCTCTTCTTGGTAAAATATTTATGACCCAACTTCAAAAGAACTTCAATATTTCTTCATTAACTGGAGGTAACTTAAGTAAGTTTCTCTATTCCTACTTGTTCAACAACAGAAACTTGAAAACCATTAAGCCTGACAAGCAAAGCAGATGGCCTTGGAATTGGTCCAGGATAATGGGGCAGCCCCGGGATCAGGACTAACCTGCTTTTCAGGCTCTGCACCACCCCCTCTACGCAATCCTTCCCCAAGTCTTGTGGGCCATTCACATGGCTTCCCTGCCCTCATGGCCCCATCCAACCGGGCACTTGGAGGTTTACTAAATCTGGTTGCTCTGTAAAACATATAGATTTATTACAAGTAAAAATATATATATATGCATATATATATGTTGCTAAATGTCCATCATAGGGGACAAATTTTTAAAAAACTATGTTACATCTACACAATGGAATAATACTGACACAAAGAAAGGTCAAGGACACTCAATATATAGATATAAAAACCTCTCTGAGATACATTATAAAATAAAAACATATATGTATGTGTTTTAAAATAAGATAGTATTAAAAATAATTTTTTCATTGGAAAATACTAACATACTGAGAGCACTGTGAAATGTGTTCCTTTTTTTAGAAGTACTAATTTTTTAATTTTTTAAATTTAATTAATTTATTTATTTTAAGACAGAGTCTCACTCTGTCACCCAGGCTGGAGTGCAATGGTACGATCTCAGCTCACTGCAACCTCCACTTCCTGGGTTCAAGCAATTCTTCTGCCTCAGCCTCCTGAGTAGCTGGGATTACAAGCATATGCCACCATGCCTGGCTAACTTTTGTATCTTTGGTAGAGATGGGGTTTCACCATGTTGGCCAGGCTTGTCTCGGACTCCTGACCTCAAGTGATCCACCCGCCTTGGCCTCCCGAAGTGCTGGGATTACAGGCATGAGCCACCAAGCCAGCCTGTTTTTTATTTTTTGAGACAGGGTCTCATTCTGTCACCCAGGCTGGAGTGCAGTGATGCTATCTTGGCTCACTTCAACCTCTGCCTCCCAGACTCAAGTGATCCTCCCACCTCAGCCTCCCGAGTAGCTGGGACTTTAAGCACATGCCATGACGCTCGGCCAATTTTTTGTATTCTTAGTAGAGATGGGATTCTGCCATGTTGCCCAAGCTGGTCTTGAACTCCTGGGCTCAAGTAATCCACCCACTTCAGCTTCCCAAAGTGCTGGGATTACAGGTGTGAGCCTCTGCACCCAGCCTAATTTTAAATTTAGTTTGTTGCTAAATGTCCATCATAGGGGACAAGTTTTTTTAAAAACTTGTTACAGCCGGGCATGGGGGCTCACGCCTGTAATCCTAGCACTTTGGGAGGCCAAAGTGGGTGGAAGACAAGGTCAGGAGTTCAAGACCAGCCTGGCCAATGTGGTGAAACCCCATCTGTACTAAAAATACAAAAATTAGCCAGGGACATGGTGGTGCGTGCCTGTAGTCCCAGCTACTTGGGAGGCTGAAACAGAAGAATTGCTTGAACTCTGGAGGCAGAGGTTGCAGTGAGCCAAGATCATGCCACTGCACTCCAGCCTGGGTGACAGAGCAAGACTTCATTTAGAAACTAAAGAGTATTTCAGGATGTTTAATTACATAAAAGAGGAAAAAGTGGAAGAAACGCAAGCATTGTTGAATTCATGTAAGTTAATTGTATGTATGATATAACTCCTAAACTACTTTACATAATACTCTCAACAACACTGAAGGGTGATCACTACTCTCCTTATTTTGTAGAAAAGTAACTGGGGTTCAGAAAAATTAGCCGATTTTACCAAAGTCACACAGCTAGTAAATGCCAGAGACAGGACCTGAACCCAGGCTTGCCTGACTCCAAAGTAAATTTTTTCCACTTCACCACAGGGCCACTCTTCTTGACATCTGCTCCAGCAAGGGTTGGGAGGCCCCTGAACTTACGAACTTAACGATTTTGCCCCAAATTGGCTCTGGCCTTGTCCACATGAATATTTAAAATACATATTCTATTTATTTTATTTTTTGAGAAAGGTCTCCCTCTGTCAGCCAGGCTGGAGTGCAGTGGCACAATCTGAGCTCCCTGCAGCCTTGACCAGGCTCAAGTGATCCTCCCACCTCTGCTTCCAGAGTAGCTGGGACTGCAGGCATGTGCAATCATGACCAACTAATTTTTCTATTTTTCATAGAGATGGGTATCTCCAAGTTGCCCAGGCTGATCTCAAACTTCTGGGCTCCAGTGTCCACCTGCCTCAGTCTCCCAAAGTACTAGGATTATAGGTGTGAGCCACTGTGCCTGGCCTTAATATGTATTTTAAATTATATTTAACAAATAATGTACAGGGAGATACAGTGAGAAACAGCCTTTCCAACAAACCCAAGTTCAAATATCATCTCAAATTTAGTATTTACAAAGTAAAACCCTTTTTAGTCTCACTCTATCTCCCAGGCTGGAGTGCTGTGGCGCGATCTCAGCTCACTGCAACCTTCACCTCCCAGGTTCAACCAGTTCTCCTTCCTCAGCCTCCCAAGTAGCTGGGATTGCAGGCACACATCACCACACCCAGCTAATTTTTGTATTTTTAGTAAAGACGGGGTTTTGCCATGTTGTCCAGGCTGGTCTCGAACTTCTGACCTCAGGTGATCTGACTACCTCGGCCTCCCAAAGTGCTGGGATTACAGACTTGAGCCACTGCACCCAGCCTTCCTTTTATATTTCTTTATTTTTTTTTCTAATGGAGATCGGGTATTGCTACATTGCCTAGGCTGGTCTCGAACTCATGAGCTCAAGCAATCCTCTCACCTCAGTCTCCCAAGTAATGGGATTACAGGCACACTCCACTGCACCTGGCTTAATATTCCTTTGATTTCACTATTTATTGTTTGCTTTCCATCCAAAAATTTTCTGGATGGATTTTAGGATCAACTGTGAGCCCTAGAGACTGGGCTAGGGACAGAAATATGATGACTTGTGTCCATGTGGAACAGGAGAGCTGGAATTTGGACTCTAAATAAATCTTGAAACATTAAAGAACTACTCTGTCCAGAAAGCATGGCCTAGTAAAACTCTTCCCACTGTCCTGGGGAAGTAGATCCCACAGTATGCCAACTGTCTGAGACCTTGGGTGTTAAGAAAATATCACTTGTTGGTCGGGCACGGTGGCTCATGTCTATACTTCCAAAACTTTGGGACGACGAGGCAGACAGATCACCTGAGGTCAGGAGTTTGAGAGACCAGCGTGGGCAACTACTAAAAATTATAAAAATTAGCTAGGTGTGGTGGCGCATGCCTGTAGTCCCAGCTACTTGGGAGGCTGAGGCATGAAAATCACTTGAACCCAGGAGGGAGAGGTTGCAGTAAGCCAAGACTGCACCACTGCACTCCAGCCTGGGAGACACAGTTAGACTTTGTCTCAAAAAAAAAAAGAAAGAAAGACAGAAAAAGACAAGAAAATATCACTTGTGAGAAGACAAAGCCTAAGACCCG
>NW_012110920.1:1596477-1611916 GCF_000951035.1 Colobus angolensis palliatus | reverse complement strand
GAGGTTGCAGTGAGCCAAGATCATGCCACTGCACTCCAGCCTGGGTGACAGAGTGAGACTCTGTCTAAAAAAAAACAAAACAAAACTGATGTTATATCTACACAATGGAATAATACTGACACAAAGAAAGATCAAGGACACTCAATATATGGATATAAAAGCCTCTCTGAGATATATTATAAAATTAAAAAAAGAAAGTTTGTTGTTTTTTTTTTTTAGAGACAAAATCTTGATCTGTCACTCAGGCTGGAGTGCAGTGGCATGATCATAGCTCACTGCACCCTCAAACTCCCAGGCTCAAGTGATCCTCCTCAGTCTCCTGAGTAACTAGGACTACAGAAGCGCAACACCATGCCCAGCTAATTTTTAAATTTTTTGTAGAGATGGGGTCTTGCTGTGTTGCTCAGGCGGGTCTTAAACACCTAGTCTCAAGTGATCCTCCCCACTCGGCCTCCCAAAGTGCTGAGATTACAGGCAGGAGCCACTGCACCTGGCCAATAGCTTTTTTTTTTAGAAAGTAAGTTTCCACTGGGCATGCTGCCCAGTACAACAACAACATTTTGTTTAGGAATTTTCTACAGCACCCAGAAGAAGATAATCATAAATGGTGACTTGGGGTATCTTTATTTAAAATTGCAGTCCTCTGAGGTAACTGGTTCTCCAGATGAAGAATATGCTATGGTACAAATTGGTAACATAAAAAAGAGGTTTTCACAGTAGAGTCTTCAGCACCTTGTTGAAGTTGAGGAAGAGAGTATTTTAGGCAATGAAGGCCATTCAAGAAAGCTAGCAGGAGGCTGGGCATGGTGGCTCACACCTGTAATCCCAGCACTTCGGGAGGCCAAGGCAGGCAGATCACTTGAGGTCAGGAGTTCGAGTTCACCTGGCCAACATGGCGAAACCCTGTCTCTGCTAAATATACAAAAAAATTAGCTGGGCGTGGTGGCGGATGAGGGTGAGACAGAAGGTTCGGGAGGCTGAGACAGAAGGTTCGCTTGAACCCAGAGGTGGAGGGAGGTTGCAGTGAGCCGAGATCGCGCCACCGCACTCCAGCCTGGACGACAGAGCAGGACTCTGTCTCAGAAAAAACAAAAGAAGCTAGTGGATAATTTGAATGCAATTTGTAATGGAATTTTATCTTATGCCAGCTACAAAGAAACCTCATCCTGCTCTTCAAATGCATTCGAGTCTGTTGGGAACCCAGGCAGCCAAGTTTTGTACATTGCGTTTACACATGCCTGTGTATCATGTTATTTCCGAGGTGAGTCCAATCTCCCTCCGTCATTAAGATCTTCATGTGAGTTTTTCGGGGTGGCCCATCTGAAGTCTACTCCGTGAGGGCCTGTGGAACCCCTTGGACCGAACTCTTCTAAAGGAAGAGGGAACTAGACAGAATGAATTTGCGCAGAGGGGAGACAGGATATCTAGTAGTTTGGTGACTGCCACTTGCCCAAGCCCAGATTCACCATCTGTTCATGTCTGAGTCCTATGGGAGCAATAACCAAAAGAGCTCTTTCAATTGAGAACACTCACCCAATTAGACAACAAATACACAAAAGAAACCCCTGCAGGGCATTGTGAGAATAGAAACAACATGGCTCGTCTTCCCTTCCTGAGACTGCACTAACAAATTACCACAAACTAAATTTCACACAACAGAAATGTATTGTCTCACAGTTCTGGAGGTCAGAAGTCTGAAATTAAGGTGTCAGCAGCACCACGCTCTCTCCAGGACCCTGGGGGACAATCCGTTCCTTCCCTCCTCCGGCTTCCGATGGCTGTCCCAGCATCATTCCACATCTCAGTTTTCCATTGCCTTCTCCTCTGTATGTCTGTGTCTCCTCTGTGTGTCTATTTTTTTTTTTTTTTTTTTTTTGAGACACAGTTTCACTCTTGTTGCCCAGGCTGGAGTGCAATGGCATGATCTCAGCTCACCACAATCTCCACCCACTGGGTTCAAGCAATTCTTCTGCTTCAGCCTCTGGAGTAGCTGGGATTACAGGGTCCCCGCTATCATGCCTGGCTAATTTTGTGTTTTTAGTAGAGATGCGGTTTTTCCATGTTGGTCAGGCTGGACTTGAATTCCCCACCTCAGGTGATCTGCCCACCTCAGTCTCCCAAAGAACTGGGATTACAGGCATGAGCCACTGCACCCAACTCCCCTGTGTGCCTATCCTATAAGGATGCATGTGATTGCATTTGGGGCCCACCTGGATAATGCCGAATAAGCACCTCCTGTCAAGATCCTTAATTTCATCACATCAGCAAAGACCTTTTCTCCCCAACAAGGTAGCATTCACAGATCTAGGGGTTTTATGTGGATATTTTTTGGGGAGTCATTTTTTGGCCTACTGTACTACTCCTATATCCTAACAACAGAGTGAAACCTATAAAAATGGAGACATGGTGCCGTCTCCCTACTTTGCCCTGCACTTTAGCAGCACAGGATAGCAGTGCCAGACACTGGCAGCAGAGTCCAGGACATAACATTGAAATTGAACTGACTTAATCATAAGGATGCAACATAAACTCCTGTGACCATTCAGAAATATCTAAGATGAGAAGCAGAGAGGGCTAGAATCCTGCATTGTTAACAAGAGAGGACAAGGAATACCCTTCACCCTTACTATTCGACAGTTTTGTACATGAAAAAACTAATACACAAAGCCCATGGTTGGCTTGAAGGAGGTAAGGAAGACACTCTGTATCCTCTGGTTGTGACTGTTCAACCCATGCCAAGGGATGCAACTCCCAGTGCAGTGTGCTCCGACTCACAGGGAACAGTCAGCTTAGTGCCTGTCAAGGTTTCCCTCTCAAACCCCAGGCAGCTGGATCCCGCAGGCTGGTTCTGGATCTGCATGATACGTTCCAGCCCCAGCCTGACACCAGTTTTAAAGGCCACCTCTGGGTATTTATGGGCTCTGGGAGACGCAGGATGGAAATGACCAACAGCTTGGGATATACACCAGGCCAGAGCCAGAATGCAGACAGTTCAGGCAGCATGTGCAGTAAACACACACTAAGATGTAGTCAAGCAGGCCCCCTTGTACTAATGCCCTGCAGGCGGCACCAGCATATAAAACAACCTGACAGCTATGGGCTGTAGAAGAGACACAGGCTGGCCTGGGTGGGGTGTCAGACGTTAAACACTCTGTTGAGTATCTGTGGGCAAGTCTTGAGATCTCTCAGTAGAATCTGAGCTTTGTTTCTTTTTGTTTTTTTTTTTTAAAGAAAGTACAAATACAAATTATGTGATTCCCTTTTCTCCTCTCAGCCTGCCTTTCTAATCCGCTGCTTGATCGAAGCCGTTTGCTCCTCCCCACATGCTTTGCTCATCAAGCAACCGGAGTGTGTCTGCCACCTGAGTCATTCTGTCCTGTGCTGCTCTGTCACCTGTGTGTGAAGCCCCTGCTCCCGCCCTCCAGGAGGAAGGAGGCAGACTGAAGCCAGGCATCTCTGGAGCCATGCATTTGGCTTTGAAGTAGGAGGGACTCTTAGGATGGAAAGTCTAGGGTAGGAGGGCAGGGGCTTGACTTTCAGCAATAAGGTAGGGAGGTAGGTGGTTTTACTGCAAAGGACAGAGTTTTACTTGCTGTGAGCTTGTTTAGCTCTTTAAGAGCTGAACCTAAGTGTGGTTTTTTTGTGTGTTTTTTTTTTTAACATAGTTATTTATTTTGGGCTCCAGCTTCCTGCAGTTGCAGTTTCTGTCAGACTAGTTTGTTAAAAAAGCACTTTGAACAAATACCAGAGGAGAGGAAGAAAGCAAAACACTGGCACTTTTGAAAAGTGTTGTTTTTACATGACTTGAATTTTAGTTCCTACTCAGGGTTAAAGAAAGTTCTCTTCAGAATAAAGAGTGCCTGTTGGGTGAGAGAGGATTTGCAACTGGAGTTGGAGATTCTGTGTCATTGGAGGCATTTGTTCATATGCATGGGCTTTAAAACACCAAGAAAAAATATACAGGAGAGTCCTTTCTTTTGTTATATACTAGCTTGTTCCTGAAAAGGTATATGAAAACATTAAAAAACAGATCCCAATTCAGAATGCAACAGGTGAGCTCACTGAAGGGCTCTTACCAGAAAGTCTTATACATTGAGGCACTTGTCTTTCGCTCAGGCCGGTGGCGCCGACAGGATGGGCAAGTGTGGTGGACTTCGTACTGCTAGGAAGCTCCGCAGTCACCGACGAGACCAGAAGTGGCATGATAAACAGTACAAGAAAGCCCGTTTGGGCACAGCCCTGAAGGCCAACCCTTTTGGAGGTGCTTCTCATGCAAAAGGAATCGTCCTGGAAAAAGTAGGAGTTGAAGCCAAACAGCCAAATTCTGCCATTAGGAAGTGTGTCGGCCGGGCGCGGTGGCTCAAGCCTGTAATCCCAGCACTTTGGGAGGCCGAGACGGGCGGATCACAAGGTCAGGAGATCGAGACCATCCTGGCTAACCCGGTGAAACCCCGTCTCTACTAAAAAATACAAAAAACTAGCCGGGCGAGGTTGTGGGCACCTGTAGTCCCAGCTACTCGGGAGGCTGAGGCAGGAGAATGGCGTAAACCCGGGAGGCGGAGCTTGCAGCGAGCGGAGATCCAGCCACTGCACTCCAGCCTGGGTGACAGAGCAAGACTCCGTCTCAAAAAAAAAAAAAAAAGGAAGTGTGTCAGGGTCCAGCTGATCAAGAATGGCAAGAAGATCACAGCCTTTGTACCCAACGACGGTTGCTTGAACTTTATTGAGGAAAATGATGAAGTTCTGGTTGCTGGATTTGGTCGCAAAGGTCATGCTGTTGGTGATATTCCTGGAGTCCGCTTTAAGGTTGTCAAAGTAGCCAATGTGTCTCTTCTGGTCCTATACAAAGGCAAGAAGGAAAGACCAAAATCATAAATTTTAATGGCGAAAACACTGTAGTAATAAATTTTCTTATGCAAAAAAAAAAAAAAAATTGAGGCACTTGAAGGGCTGGGACTAGGGTGAGGTAAGCAAGGGGATGCCTAGACTCTCGGTAATTAGGATAAGTGGTATTTTAATACAGTATTTTAGCAAATCAAAATTAATGCAAAAAAATTGATCATGAACAAATAACCAAGATGTTAAGTAAAGATAGGATTCATCCCTGCCCCATTCTTTTTGGAGGCTTCAAATATTTGCAATTATTTTATTTTTTGTTTTGAGACAGGGTCTTACTCTGTCACCAAGGTGGCAGTGCAGTGGCATGATCATGGCTCACTACAGCCTTGACTTGCTGGGCTGAAGCAATTCTTCCATCTCAGCATCCCAACTAGCTTGGACTACAAGCAGGTGCCACCACTCCCGGCTAATTTTGTATACGTTTTGTGCTGACAAGGTCTCACTATGTTACCCAATCTGGTCTTGAACTCCCGAGCTCAAGCGATCCCCCTGCCTCAGCCTCCTATAGTGCTAGTGTCAGAGTCATTTGAACCAGAACAACTCCATTTTGAATAGCGACTGGGTAAAATAAGGCTGAGACCTACTGGGCTGCATTCCCAGAAGGTTAGGCACCCAAGTCACAGGATGAAATAGGAGATTGGTACAAGATACAGGTCACGAAGACCTTGCTGATAAAGCAGTTCGTGATAAAGAAGCCAGCAAAAACCCACCAAATCCACGATGGTGATGAAAGTGACCTCTGGTCATCCTCACTGCTCATTATATTGCTAATTATAATGTATTAGTATGCTAAAAGACTCTCCCACCAGTGCCCTGACAGTTTACAAATGCCATGGCAACGTCAGCAAGTACCCCATATGGCCTAAAAAGGGGAGGAAACCTCAGTTAAGGGGAAAGCTCATGAATAATCTACCCCTTGTTTAGCATATCATCAAGAAGTAACAATAAGTGTAAGCAGCTGAGCAGCCCATGGTGCTGCTCTGCCTATGAAGTAGCCGTTCTTTATTCCTTTACTTTCTTCTTTTTTTTTTTTTTTTTGAGACCAAGTCTCACTCTGTCACCCAGCTTGGAGTGCAGTGGCCTGATCTTGGCTCACTGCAAGCTCCGCCTCCTGAGTTCATGCCATTCTCTTGCCTCAGCTTCCCGAGTAGCTGGGACTACAGGTGCCTGCCACTACGCCTAGCTAATTTTTTGTATTTTTTAGTAGAGATGGGGTTTCACCGTGTTAGCCAGGATGGTCTGGATCTCCTGACCTCGTGATCCGCCTGCCTCGGCCTCCCAAAGTGCTGGGATTACAGGCATAAGGCACTGCGCCCGGCCTATTCCTTTACTTTCTTAACAAACTTGCTTTCACATTACTCTATGGATTTGCCTCGAATTCTTTCTTGCAAGAGATCCAAGAACCTTCTCTTGGGGTCTGGATCAGGACCCCTTTCCAGTAACACTAGGATTACAGGCATGAACCACCACATCTGGCCTAGATCTGTTTTCATCAAACCAGAATGTAGGACCACTGTGTGAAGAGGCAGTGGGGCATCCAGGAGGTCCACTAGTGGAAAGGAAAATGGGAGTTTAAATCTACTGTGACCATATGTGGGAGCCTGGACTGACGTTCTCAAGGAGTACTGCTGACACATTTACTTTTTTCTTTTGTTTCTTTATGCCTGGTGGGAAGGAAGTCCTCCTGCCGGTAGAACTGCCTTTGCAAAAATTTTAACAGTGAGACAATTATGGCAGTGAAGGAGAGCTGATCTGGCCAACCTCCGTCTTGCCTTTGGGCTTCAAGCTGCCCTTAATTATTCCTAGGCTTAGGCCAAGCTAACTTTGGGAGACACCTAGTTTCTAGTTTAATTGATAGTAATCCTTCCCAAAAATTCAACCGCCTTTGTAAAGCTAATGACAGACACAAGACCAGGATGATAGAGAAGCCTGAATTCTGCTAAAGTGTAGACATAAATGATTGCCAGCCATTATTCTGGGGATCACAAGATATCCAACTTCCCCAATTACTCCTCCAGATAACATCACTATTGTATAAGCTACGACTGGCCTTTGGAGATATCTTTTCAGGTTTTTTGCATGTCACAACCATGGCTCCACCTGGACTTGGCCACAGTTCCTGTGGCCCCAGCCAGAAGCAGCTCAGCCAGGATGAAAACCATTTGCCACACCCCTGTGATTGCGCCCCCAACCAATCAGCAGCAAGCACAATTGCCTAGCTACTGCTTCCCCTAAACTATCTTTGAGAAACCCTAGCCTTTGAATCTCTTTGATACGAGTAATAACTCTGTCTGCCACGTGACATGGCCAGCCTCGTGTCTATTAAACTCTTTCTTTATTGCAATGCCGTCATCTCGTGAATTGGTTTTTGTCTGCGCAGCAGGCAGGAAGAACCCACTGGGTGATTACACCTGGGCAGGCGCTGCTTTCCTGAAGGACCAACTACGCCGTGATGAGGAAAGGGCAGTGTGTGAGTACTTTTCCTTCTGTCCCACCAGATCCACTTTGCTCCCTGCTCTGTGCTTTAGTGAGTTGATCTTCATGAACTCTATCAACAGCAATCCCTGGGGCCCTGTGTTCGAATTGGGTTAGGAAAATGGGAGGTAACAGCAGTAGATCAGAGGTTGGGAGAAGAGAGAGGTCACAGTATTGAGTCCCTGGCTCTTTTCCAGCTGGGCTTCAGGTCGGCTGTTTACCTAACTGGTCAGTTTCTTTTCTCAGCTCTTCTCTCTGAGCTTTGTAACCACCCTCAATCCCTTTTGACCTAGAGATGATATTCTAGCACTGGCATGCCTCAGTATCCCTTATGGGTTTCCCTCAACCCCTTTATAAATAGCCTTTTAGTAATCCCTCCTCCGCTGCCCTCTGTAGGTATAGAGTCTGTCTCTTGCGGAAGACTCTAACACAAGTCCTGAGTGCCTATCACCAAGGAAAGGCAGGGGCAGTCCAGGCATCAGGCCCCTTGGCTCTCACAGTTACCTTTCCACTCGGAGAATAAGGCAGCCTACCCTGCTTTTCTGGCTTTAGATGCTGTGCACAGTCAAGGGCACCTGTGAATGAGCTGCAGGAAGTTTAAAGAATGGATAATTCCCATTAGTATCATCTCTACCTCTTTGGATTTAAAATATTTATTCAAGAATGAGAAGCTTGGTCTCATTCCTGAGAACATCCAATCACATGCCACTGAGAGGGGAAAGCCCCTAGACAGCAGAAATAAATACAACTGAGTAATTGTATCACCACTAAGCTTTCTGACATGTTCCAAAACATCGAAAAGAGCAGGGATTTCCGGCCCCAGACAAGATGCTCTGTGCCTCTGTGGCTGAGAGGATGACAGGTGAAGCCAAGAAACTAAGAGGCTTTACTGTGCACACCTTTAAGTTTGTGTCTCATACCATATGGCTCCCTAGAGTCTGCGACTCCTCTAACGACCACATTTTTCTGGTTGAGGAAGCTATACGATGAGATTTTTGTACTGCTACATTAAAAAATAATAATAAGTGGAGCCAGAAGTTCGATGTGGCACAGGGATTGTGAGCACAGGCCAGCGTTGAAAAGCAGTGGAATCAAGGACTGCACGGGAAAGCCCTGAGTGTGGGGCCTGGGCCTCAGAGCTGCTTCTTCCCCATCAGCACAACCTGATGGAAGGCTGGTCTTTGTAGCAGGAAGCAAGGGACTCCTAATCTTTTAGAAAAGTGCCACTTCCTAGGTTGTTTCTACCCTTCCTCCGTCCCTCTCTTCCTTTCTTCCTTCTTTCCTCTCTCTTAACCAGAGTTCTTACAAGCAGCAATATCAGTAGATTTATTTTCTTTTCCTTTTGCAGCCTAGCACTGAAGGTGCCAATAAATATAAATAAAAACGGGCCAGATGCAATAGCTCATGCCTGTAATCCCAGCACTTTGGGAGGCCAAGGCGGGTGGATCACCCGAGGCCAGAAGTTTGAGACCAGCCTGGCCAGCATGGTGAAACCCTGTCTCTACTAAAATTACAAAAAAAACTAGCCAGACATGGTGGCGGGTGCCTGTAATCCCAGCGACTCAGGAGGCTGAGGCAGGAGAATCTCTTGAACCCAGGAGGTGGAGGTTGCAGTGAGCCGACATCACACCACTGCACTCCAGCCTGGGTGACAAGAGCAAGACTCCGTCTCAAAAAAATAATAAATAAATAAGAGCCATTCAATAAAATTAATCTATGTGATAGCCAAAATAATGGGCGCCTTCAGGTGGTAAAGAGAGAGATGGGGAGTGTGTGTGTGCTTGCATGCATGTGTGTAAAATTGTCAAGCTTCACACCAGATTTTTGCACTCTGCTGTATGTAGATTATACCCCAGTTTCTTTTTTAGAATGGTGAGACAAGCTACCTGATAGTGATACTGTGAATTAAAAAGTGTCTGCTTCTACTCCTAACTCTACCACGGAGCTCCCTTACACATTGCTAATCACTGCCTGAAACTCCAGTGTGTAATCTACTTGATAGAATGAAAAAAATAATAATTATAGAGCCACAGGAAGTTGCAAAATAAACATACAGGGAAGTCCTATGCTCACTTCTCCTCCCCTAATATTAGCATCTTTCGTAACTATACTACAATATCAAAACCATGAAATTGACATTGGTACAGCCATGGACCTTACTCAGATTTCATCAATTACACTTTCACTCTTTTGTGTGTGTGTGTTTATGGTTCTATGCAATTTTATCACATGCGCATATTCATGTAGCCACCACCACACTCAAGATACAAAACTATTCCATCATCACAACATTTGATAAAATTTTAATAGGAGAAAAAGTTATATTTGCAGTCCTCTCCCAACCCCCCTAAAAGATAAAAGTCCCCTGCTGTATTTACTGTTCTTTTTTTCTGAGGCAGAGTCTCACTCTGTCCCCCAAGCTGGAGTGCAGTGGCGCGACCTCAGCTCACTGCAACCTCCACCTCCCAGGTTGAAATGATTCTCCTGCCTCAGCCTCCTGTGTAGCTGGGACTATGGGCTTGCACCACAAAGCCTGGGTAATGTTTTTGTATTTTTAGTGGAGATGGGGTTATGCCATGTTGGACGGGCTGGTCTCAAACTCCTGACTTCAAGTGATCCGCCTGCCTTAGCCTCCTAAAGTGCTGGGATTATAGGCGTGAGTCACCGTGCCTGGCCACCTGTTCTTTATTATACTGAATAGAGTGATGATTAGAAGAATAGGAGACATCTTGCTTCCCTGATTATTGTTATTGACCCAGGGACAACTGTGTAAACTGACTGGGCATTCGGCCCACACAGACTGAGCAGAGGATAAAGAATCTGTGGTTGGGAGGACATTTTCCCTCCCTTTCTCCCTGCCTCACTCTTTCATCCCTCTGTTTCTCCAGGTACACCTCAGTAAGGAAGCATTATAGTCTCTGATGATTTTGGCAGATATCTTACAGTCTAAGGAAAACCAACCTTAGGATGAAGCTAAGGACACCTCACTGAAGCGGTGGAAGAAGCCTGAGATCTTAATGGCATCTTGAAAAGCTGATTCACGCAGTTACTGGAGCCCATCCTTACTCGGACTGACAGTGAGACACTGAAATCTCTCATGGTTTTAGTCTATTTAAAGTTAGGGTTTTCTGTATGTTTCAGCCAAAAGCAAGATAACTGAAAGGTATCTACAAAAACCTACAGCTAACATCATACATAATGGTGAAAGACTGAATGCTTTTCCCCCTAAGATCAGGAACAAGGCAAGAATCCACTCTCACTACCTCTATTCAATATCATACTAGAGGGTCTAGCCCAGGTAATTTGTTAACAAAAAGAAATAGAAGTCAACCTAATTGGAAAAAAAGAAGTAAAACTATCTCTATTCAAAGATACATGGGCCGGGAGCGGTGGATCATGCCTGTAATCCCAGCTTGAGGTCAGGAGTTCGAGACCAGCCTGGCCAACACGATGAAACCCTATCTCCACTAAAAATACAAAAATTAGCTGGGCAGGTGGTGGGCATCTATAATCCCAGCTACTCAGGAGGCTGAGGCAGGAGAATCGTTTGAACTCAGGAGGCAGAAGATGCAGTGAGCCAAGATTGCGCCACTGCACTCCAGCCTGAGCAACAAAGCAAGACTGTCTCAAAAAAGTACCACAAAGATGACATGGCATGGTCTCTCATACATAAAAAATTCTAATAAAAACAAATACACGACACACACAAAAACACTAATAAGTTCAACAAGGTTGGAGGATACAAGATCAGTATACAAAAATCAGTTGTATAAACAATACAAATAAACATAAACAATCCACAAATGAAACTACCTAGGAATAAATCTAACAAAGGAAGTGCAAGATTTGTGCACTAACAACTGCAAAATGTTCTTGAAAAAAATTAAAGAAGACCTCAATAAATAGACATTTATGGTTATGGATCAGAACACTTAATATTGTTAAGATGGGCCAGGCGCTGTGGCACACGCCTATAATCCCAGCACTTTGGGAAGCCAAGGCGGATGGATCACGTGAGCTCAGGAGTTCAAACCCAACCTGGGCAACACAGCGAAACCCCACCCCTACCAAAAATACAAAACTTAGCTGAGCATGGTGGCATGCATCTGTGGTTCCAGCTACCAAGGAGGCTGAGGCAGAAGGATTGCTTGAGCCTGGGAGGCAGAGGTTGCAGTGAGCTGAGATTGCGCCACTGCACCCTAGCCTGGGTGACAGAGTGAGACTCCCTCTCAAAAAAGCAATATATATATATATAGTTAAGATGACAATAATCCTCAAATTGACCTACAGATTCAATGCATTCGCAATCAGAATCCCAGCTCCCATATGCAGAAATTGACAAGCTGATCCTAAAACTTATATGGAAATTCAAGAATAGCCAAAACACCCTTGAAAAAAAGAGCAAAGTTGAAAGATTCATATTTTCTGATTTTAAAACTTACTGAAAAATTATAGTAATCTAGACAATGCAATACTGGCATAAAGACAGACATATAAATCAATGAAATTGAATTGAGAGTCCAGAAATAAAACCTTATGTTTATGGTCAGCTGGTTTTCAACAAGTGCTAAAACAATTCAATGGGTAAAGAATAGTCATTTCAACAGATGGTGCCATGACAAATGGATATTCACATGCAAAAGAATTAAGTTGGACCCCAACATCACACCATATAAAAATATTAACACAAAATTGATCAAAGACCTAAATAGAAGAGCTAAAACTATAAAACGCTAAAAAAGAAAGCAGGTACACATCTTCATGACCTTGGATTTGGCAATGATTTCTTAGCTATGACATCAAAAACACAACTAACAAAAGAAAGAAAATAGATAAATTAGACGCATCAAAATGTAAAACTTTTGCGAGTCAAAGGATACTATCAAAAAAGAAAACCCACAGAATGAGAGATAATATTTACAAATTGTATCTCTGATAAGGGACTTGTATCTAGAATATATAAACATTTCTTATAATACAGCAACAAAAAGACAACCCAATCAAAAGATGGGCAAATGATTCGAACAGATACTTCCGTTCAACAGGCTCGCAAGTGGCCAGGAAGCACATGAAAAGATGCCCCCAGCTTCATTAGTCATTAGGGAAATGGACAATGTAATCGAAACCACAATAAGATACTTCACATCCATTAAGCTGACCATTATCTAAAAGATGGACAATAACAAGTGTTGACAAGAATGCACCTTCCTCAAAACTCGCTACCAGGCCAGAGGGTCACACCTGTAACCTCAGCACTTTGGGAGGCTGAGGTGGAAGGATCGCTTGAAGCCAGGAGTTTGGGACTGGCCTGGGCAACAAAGTGAGACCCCTGTCTCTACAAAAGAAAAAAAAATTTAAAAATCAGCCAGGCTTGGTGGCACACCACCTGTAGTCCCAGCTACTCAGGAGGCTGAGGAGGGAGGATCCCTTGAGCCCAGGAGTTTGAGGCTGCACTGAGCTATGATGACACCACTGCACTCCATCCTGGGTAACAGCAAGACCACATCTCTTAAAACAAAAACAAAACACAACAAAAACTTCCTATCAAAAACTCTAAAATTTCTGTTCCTCCTTAGGAAAACTCGGGCTTAACCTACAAGGAGAGAGCTCAGTTCCTGGAGTGGGTCACTTGTCCACAGTCAATGCATAAAACTTCTAGTTTGGAAATGCATCCTGTGGTGTGGGAGCTGCAATGTGCACCTCAGTGCCCCCTGGAATGAAGGACTTAGCCTCCCAGCTGCTAGAAGTGTGACCAGAAGACAGCTCTCATAGGTCAGCTCTCTTTGAGGATTGCCTCTGATTATAAAAAACTGCCTTGCCCAAAGTGAAATCTGTTTCCAGGGATGGACCACATTCAGTGACTAATCAACACAAAGTATAAAGGCCCGACCCCCTCACTCCTACTTAGAGCAACTTTGCAGGACTTCTGTTCCAGATCTCCCCATGGGGTTGACCAAAGCCTTCTGTTGGGTCTGCACCACAACTCGTCTTCTCTGTTTGTCCCGTCCTGCTTCCTTTCCTTCCCTTCCACAGGTGGGGAATACTTCCCTCATTCTTTGTAAAAAATTTTTTCCTTCTCTGTAAAAGGGAGTAATTTCTTCAAAGCGTTGTGGATTCAATGTGTTAGTGTACAAGGAGGCACTGAGGACAGTTTCCAGCATGTGGGGTAAGAGCAGTGCTTCCCAGAACAACAAAGAGAGTATTCCTGAATAGCGACTTCCTTTGTTATACCAGAAGGAACTCCCAGACTCTGAATGGCTAAAGTTCTGCAGTTTCTCTCTGTGGGAAGAGAGTTGTTAATTCCTTCATCCTCATTTGAAACATTGGCCTGCCTGCGTGGGCGGGGCTTTCCCCTGTAACTGCGTCAGAATATTCTCTGTGCTCTGTGATAATGCACATTACATTACTCCATGACAGAACCTGTTGTAACACCACCATGCAAGTATGTGCCTTATGAATCTTGAAAAGGGTGGATTGTGATTCATGATGTTTCCTAGGTTTAAATCCATTCCCCTGCCTTTGTTGTTTTGTTTTGTTTTGAGACAGTCTCACTCTGTGGCCCAGGCTTGCATGTGATGGCACGATCTCAGCTCGTTGCAACCTCTGCCTCCTAGGTTCAAGCTATTCTCTTGCCTCAGCCTCCCAAGTAGCTGGGATTACAGGCGTGTACCACCATGTCCGACTAATTTTTTGTTTTTTTCGTAGTGGGGGGAGTTCACCATGTTGGCCAGGCTGGTCGCCAACTCCTGACCTCAACTGATCCATTTGCCTCCGCCTCCCAAAGTGCTGGGATTACAGGTGTGAGCCACCATGTCCTGCCTTAGTTTTTCAATCAAATCTAGGAACTATCTATCTCTTGAATGTTGTCTTCCTGAACACGTTTTTGGAAACTCTGATCTCTTCAACATAATTATGTTAATTTAGGAGGATATTTTCCTGAAAGTAACAGCAGGCTAGGAGTTAAATAGAGCGTGCTGGTCAGTAGTTTGTGGCCATGACACTAATAGTCACAACTACTCTTCATCGAGCACCTACTAGGTGCCAAGCATTGTGCTGAGAGCTTTGTAAGTATCACCTCATTAAACTCTGAAGGCCAAGCATGGTGGCTTACGCCTGTAATCCCAGCATTTTGAGAGGCTGAGGTGGGTGGATCTCTTGGGTCCAGGAATTCGAGACCAGCCTGGGCAACATAGTGAAACCCTGTCTCTACAAAAGAAATAGGCAGGCATGGTGGCACACACCTCTAGTCCCAGCTACTTGATGGGCTGAGGTAGGAGGATCTCTTGAGTCCAAGAGGTTGATATTGTAGTGAGCCAAGATCATGCCACTGCACTCCAACCTGGGCAACAAAGTGATATCCTGTCTCAAAAAAAAAAAAAAAAAAGATTCAAATCTGGGTCTGTCCAAGTTCATGAATGTGAATATCTGGTTTGAACGAGATGGGATAAAGGTAGTATTTATCATCTTCTCTTCCTGGACATCAGCCAAAAAACAAAAAGCCATGCAAAGACAAAATTCTCTTTCCTAGAAAGTAGATATTATAGTCTATTCCCCCAAAATTAATATATTGAAATCCTGACCTCCAAGATGATGGTATTAGGAGGTGGGGCCTTTGGGGGTGATTAGATCATGAGGGCAGAGCCCTTGTAAATGGGATTAGTAACCTCATAAAGCAGGCCCAAGGGAACTCATTTCTTCCTACCACCATGTGAGAACATGGTAAGAAGACAGCATCTATGAACCAGAAAGTGGGGCCTCGCCAGACATCAAATCTGATGGCATCTTGATCTCAGATTTCCTAACTCCAGAACTATGAGAAATTTCTGTGATTTATAAGCTACCCAGTTTATAGCATTTTGTTATAGGAGCCCAAATGGACTCAGACAGTAGGAAACAGATAAAACCCAGGTCCCCAGTTACTTGGAAGGGCTGCCGAAAGCAGTAAAGATCAAGCAAGGGGGCAGGTGGGAGGAAGCAGAGAAGCAGAGAAAAGAGCCTACAGCCAGAAGACACAATGGCTCTGTGTGTGTGTGTGTGTGTGTGTGTGTGTGTGTGTGTGTGTGTG
>NW_012110920.1:1591841-1595947 GCF_000951035.1 Colobus angolensis palliatus | reverse complement strand
CACAATGGCTCTGTGTGTGTGTGTGTGTGTGTGTGTGTGTGTGTGTGTGTGTGTGTGTAAAGGGACTTAAGAATTCCTGGCTGAGCACAGTGGCTTGCGCCTGTAATCTCAGCATTTTGAGAGGCCAAGATGGGAGGATCACTTGAGCCCAGGAGTTCGAGACCAACCTGGGCAACATAGCGAGACCTCATCTCTACAAAAACTTTCAAAAATTAGCTGGGTATGGTGGTGTGCACCTGTAGTCCCAGCTACTAGGGAGACTGAGTGGGGAGGATTGCTTCATCTCAGGAGCTCAGGGCTGCAGTGAGCGATGATGGTGCCACTGCAATCCAGCCAGACAGAGCGAGACATAGTCTCTTAAAAAAGAGAGAGAGAGAGAGAGAGAGAGAGAGAGAATTTCTGTAATATTTGCCTACAGCAATCATTCTTTTGCAGGATGTTTATCTTGTATATACTGTAAACCAAAGGCACAGGCCTAGGCCTTTCCCACCAAAGATGACAAATAATGCTATATTTCCCTCTCATTGCCTAATTCTATTAGCTTAAGCCCTCAGTTAGCTTGCCTTGTCACTGGAAATCCCTGGAAAATGCTAACTTGTATCTGAAATCCATCCCAGTTGCCCCCTGCCTTGTCAGCAATGATCAATCCATCTTAAGCCACCCTGGACCACCGTGTGCTCTGCCATAGCTCTGCCCTGGAGGTTTCTTTTTGTTTTGTTTTGTTTTTTGTTTTGAGGCAGAATCTGGCTCTGTCACCCAGGCTGGAGTGTAGTGGTGCAATCCCGGCTTGCTGCAACCTCCACTTCCCGGGTTGAAGCAATTCTCCTGCCTCAGCCTCCCTAGTAGCTGGGATTATAGGCACCCACCACTACGCCTGGCTAATTTTTGTATTTTTAGTAGACATAGGGGTTTCACTATGTTTGCCAGGCTGGTCTTGAACTAGAGATCTCAAATGATCCACCCACCTCAGCCTCCCAAAGAGCTGGGATTACAGGCATGAGTCACCATGCCTGGCCTCCCCTGCAGATTTCTATTATAAAATACCCTCTCTCTGGGGGCTGCTCTCCCCTGTACTGCTTCACCCCAACCAGACACAGACCTTGCCCTTATTTCCACAGAGTACTAACTAAAACTAGGCTGTGATGTTTCACAGAGATTCTTTAGAAGCTTCTAGTTAACATAAGGGAATTGTAACACAGGCCTAGAAACTTCACAGGTCTAGGACTTCCCACAGCAATCCCTTGGGGAACACAGCTTTGCTTAAACCTCAGCCTGCAATCATGTAGTAAAGGCACTGAACATCACTTCTTCCCTGACCTCATGGGTGAGTCTTTGGGTACGTCTCCTCTTCTAAGGGTCCAGGCCCAAGGAGAGGAAGGATTTGCCCACTCATGCCAGTATAAGGCCTCCTTCCAACAGCCTCATTTCACATTTCAGGGCCTACCCTATCCCAGAATGACTGACAGCAGAAATGGCCCATCCCTGACCAGCAGGGCTAACCTTGCCCCAACTGGGATGAATAGTGTTTCAAGAGGTCCAGGTAACTCAGAATTTTATAGGATCATAGTCTAACACCGGGTTAAACATAGAAAAACCAATCCAGGGTATTTTTTAGAATCTCCTTTAATTGACAGGGACAACCCTCCAGCTATTTTCGGGTCTTGTTTCTTGATCTCTTGTAAGTAACTGTTTGCACGGTAACATGTCTGTGTACTTTTACCAAAAATAGGAAATAATATATTTTCTATACCTTTACATAATTTAGCTCCTTAGACCATGCATATCAAACCCATTCACTCTAGAAGATGTGGTAGCCAGTCTCTGAAGACAGCCCAAAATGAGCCACATCTCCTGGTATTAAATCTTTATGTGGTCTTCTCACACAGAATCTGGGCTAACCTCATGATTCATTTATCCAATAGAACATGGCAGAAATGATATTGTACTAGTTCTAGGACTAAGCCTAAAGAAAGCTTCTGTTTTTGTACTTTTAAAAACCCTGAAGTGGCCGGGAGCAGCGGCTCACGCTTGTAATCCCAGTACTTTGGAAGGCCGAGGTGGGTGAGTCACCTGAGGTCAGGCTTTAAGACCAGCTTGGCCAACATGGTGAAACCCCGTCTCTACTGAAAATACAAAAATTAGCTAGGCTTGGTGGTGGGCCCCTGTAATCCCAGCTACTCAGGAGGCTGAGGCAGGAGAATCGCTTGAACCCAGGAGGCAGAGGTTGCAGCGAGCTGAGATCACACCATTGCACTCCAGCCTGGGTGACAGAGTGAGACTCCCTCTCAAAAAAACAAAAAGGAAAACCCTGAAGCAGCATGGAAGAAATCAGGCTGCCCTACCAAAGAGACCACATAGAGAGAGAGGTCAGTCACCTGGAGAGAGGTCCCAGCCCCCAGTCACCCCTGCCAAGGCTGCAGACATATGAATGATGCCATCTTGAAGGTCCCAGCCATGCCACCATCTGACTGCCTTATTCAGCCACTATATTTGGAATGCCTTATTAGGTGACTATAGATAGCTGAAACAGAGCATGTTGTCCTACATGAAATTCACAGAGAAAAAGGATAGGCTACCCCAAAGATGAGCTTTCTACCTCTCATCTCTTATCTGCTTAAAGCTATGTATTAGTCCATTGTCACATGGCTGTGAAGAAATACCTGAGACTGGGTAATTTATAAAGGAAAGAGGTTTAATTGACTCACAGTTCTGCATTGCTGGGGATGCCTCAGGAAACTTACAATCATGGCAGAAGGCAAAGGAGAAGCAGATACCTTCTTCACAAGGCTGCAGGATGGAGTGAGTGCGAGCAGGGGAAGTGCCAGACACTTATAAAACCATCAGATCTCAAGAGACTCACTATGATGAGAATAGCATGGGGGAAACAGCCCTCACGATCTAAAGACCTCCACCTGGTGCTGTCCTTGACATATGGGGATCATGGGGATTATGAGGATTACAATTCAAGATGAGATTTTGGGTGGGGACACAGCCAAGCCATATCAACTTGTAAAATATTTTTTCCCTTTTGGTACTTCAAATATGTTAGGACTCATTTATAACTAATGCTCAAGTACCATCACCTTCTAGTCCCCTTAGCAGTCTCAGTGTAGCTCAAACCCTTCACAGGAGAGTTTAGCCCTGAAGTTAGGGCCATAGGAGACCCCTTTCTTCCTTCCATTTAAAACTCCAAGGGTCACAGCCTTTCTCAATTAAAGGAAGCAAGTGGACATAGTTAAGCTTCCTCTAATGAAGAAATGGCACAAGCTAACATAGTTAAAGTAAACAAATGTAGTTAGGAAACAGCATGCATTACATTAAATGTTTGTAAGTGTAAAAAAGATAAGAAAATACATACACAGAGATAAGAGATTTGAAAATTTTCCATATGGGTTTGGAATAAAATGTAAACATAGTAAAATGCAATATCTTGCATACCTAAATTTAAATCAAAATTTTGTTCCAATCTAACTTTACAACATGGCATTTGGTATAAGACAAGTCCATCTTGGCCACTGCCTAAGGGAAAGAGTCACTGGGGCAATGGTTACACCATATGACTGTCCTACCTAAAATATGTTCTTACAACATACAGCAAAAGGATATTATTTCATCTCCACTTGTCCAAATAAACACATGTATAGCCAATTCCTAATTACCCAAGTGCAGTAGCAAAGGTATATCATATGTTGCTGTCAAATTGTCTTCTGCCAATTAGCTTCTTCTCATTATCACTAGATGCATCATCTTGGTCTTCATAATAAGCTTCTACTTCTGGTTCACAGCTCACCAAGTCTATAGGAAGAGGCTGGGCACGGTGGCTCATACCAGTAATCCTAGCACTTTGAGAGGCTTAGGTGGGTAGTTCACTTGAGGTCAGGAGTTTGAGACCAGCCTGGCCAACACGGTGAAACCCTGTCTCTTCTACAAATACAAAAATTAGCTGGGTATGGTGGCATGCACCTGTACTCCCAGCTACTTGGGAGGCTGAGGTGGGAGGATCTCTTGAACCTGGGAGGTGAAGGTTGTAGTGAGCCAAGATCACACCATTGCACTTCACCCTGGGCAACAGAGTAAGATTCCATCTCAAAACAAAACAAAAATTA
>NW_012110920.1:1582955-1591556 GCF_000951035.1 Colobus angolensis palliatus | reverse complement strand
TGTGTGTGTGTGTGTGTGTGTGTGTATGAAGAACATGTGTATCTATTCATTCAATCATCCGTTCATTCAACAAATATTCAATGAGTACCAGTTATAGGACAGACACTCTTCAAAACACTCAGAACTCAATTCTAGCTGTCCTGTCACTGCTGCAACTATTATAGAGCATTTTTTAGTCTACAAAGTTATTTCTCCTGATGTATTAAATTGGTTACCAAACCCTTAAAACTCCCAAAGATAAGGCTATTTTCCACCATCCATAAAGATTGGTAAGATTTGTTTTCATAACTTCAGCACTGTGTACTGACGGTTATTGTGGCCCCGAATTATTTCAAATGTAAAGAATGATAGTGACATCTCTGCAAAGAGAAATGCCTAATAGAAGTTTCTCATCAATAAGTGGTCATAAATGTAGGTGATGATGCCATTACAAAAACACCACTTATGAATAATACAATGCGCTTGAAATCTAAGTACGCTTCTCAATAACAGAAATGACACAAGCTGACATAAAGAAGGTGACATAAATGCCAGTGTGTTGTGATAGCAAGTGTTTTATAAATACCTACTTATATGATATTAAACTTAGGTGGGAAATGGTGGTGGGGCAGCTACACTCACATATGGTCCTTTCTAGTTCCTGAGTACTTCTCAGAATGTTTTTCACAAGGTGGTCAGTTTCTTGCTCCATGCCTCATGTCAATGTGCAGATTTCCTTAGGTGGACCTGCTAAATTATTGAATAGACCCAGGCAAATGATATACTAAATATTTGATTAGTACCAACAAAAGCATTTGAACACACAGTGATATTTTCTAAAAATAGATACATTCTAGAAGCTGCAGGGTTAAAAAACAAAGGATAGTGTGCATTTCTTACATTTAAAATGTAGGCATTAACATTATATTTGCCAAAATGTGGTTGTCTATTTTCATATATGAAAAACAATGGTTGGGCACTGTGGCTCACGCCTGTAATCCCAGCACTTTGGGAGATTGAGGTAGGCAGATCACGAGGTCAGGAGATCGAGACCATCCTGGCTAACACAGTGAAACCCCATCTCTACTAAAAATACAAACAATTAGCCGGGCTTGGTGGTGGGCGCCTGTAATCCCAGCTACTCAGGAGGGTGAGGCAGGAGAATGGCGTGAACCCGGAAGGTGGAGCTTGCAGTGAGCCGAGATAATGCCACTGCACTACAGCCTGGGCAACAATCTCAAAAAAAAAAAAAAGAAAAAAGAAAAGAAAAACAACGTGAACCCATTTGATATGAGTAGCTGCATGATAGTAGTCATTTGAAATGTGTCCCTCAGAGGCTATATCTAGGAGTCAAGAAATTTAAGATCTACTTTTGTTTTTCAGTCTGGAGCAAAGTTAGCAAGTGTTGAAAGCTGTTAATTTTAGAGATGATGGAAAGTGATGAAAAAGAGAATAAGAATGCCCTGTTTTCCTATGACTTCAAAGAATCCTATACACATAACTCCATTCATCTAAGAGAATAACTCTAATTATGTTATACATATTATACATAATTATATTGTTATATATAATAAACTAATTTCTTAGTTGCTTGTTTTATAGAGAGTTCAGGTCTTGGGAAAAGAATTGAGCAAAAGTGGAAAAACCAGAAAGATACTTTTAGATCTTCTAACTCTTTGGCTTAGATCATAGCTTCTTTGTAACTTGAGACACCTTTTCCTCCTGTTCTAGCTGGTTCAGTGGATTGTGAGCGCCTAGAGAGTGGGAATGTTATCTTTTTTTTTCTTCACCTAGTTTCCATGTCACCACTCACTCTTGATTCTCTTCCCATCTCTCAGCTCACTTTCCAATCTTTTTCCAGTAAGCTTCTCTTCTATTAGATACTTCTTAAGTCTTACAGTTATTGGTCCCTCCTTGGACCACTTCCTTCTGTTTTTTAAATTGAGACTGTGTCTCACTGTGTTGCCCAGGGTGGTCTTTAACCCCTAGGCTTAAGCGATCCTCCTGCCTCAATCTCTCCAGTAGCTGGAATTACAGGCACAGGCACGCACCACTGCACTGAGCTCCTTTTTTTTTTTTTTTTTGAAACAGAGTCTCACTCTGTCTCCCAGGCTAGAGTGCAGTGGCACAATCTCAGCTCACTGTAACTTCCACCTCCCAGGTTCAAGCAATTCTCATGCCTCAGCCTCTGAGTAGTTGGGATTACAGGCGTGTGCCACCATACCTGGCCAATTTTTGTATTTTTAGTAAAGACGGGGTTTCGCCATGTTAGCCAGGCTGGTCTCAAACTCCTGACCTCAGGTGATCCACCCACGTTGGCCTCCCAGAGTGCTGGGATTACAGGAGTGAGCCACATGCCCGGCCTAAATTTTAGCTCGTGTAGTGGAGGTGTTAGCGCATCTCACTGAGACTATCGGACACTCTGTTTTGGTATCTGCTGCCACCTCTCTGCTAGCTACTCCTATCAGAGCAGTAGTGATGATGGTCTGTGTTCACTGCCCTCAACATAGGGTTGGTAGAGAAAAAATGTAGACAAGAAAGGATAGTTTTCTTAATTTTTCCATTTAAAAGTAGACTGTGAGGCTGGGCACGGCATGGTGGTTTATGCCTGTAATCCCAGCACTTTGGGAGGCCAAGGCAGGTGGATCACCTGAGGTTAGGAGTTCAAGACCAGCCTGGCCAACATGGCAAAACCCATCTGTACTAAAAAATATCAAAAAATAGCCAGGCATGGTAGCAGGTGCCCGTAAGTCCAGCTACTCGGGAGGCTGAGGCAGGAGAATCACTTGAACCCGGGAGGCGGAAGTTACAGTGAGCCGAGATCCTGCCATTGCACTCCAGCTTGGGCGACAAAAGGGACACTCCGTCTCAAAAAAAAAACAGAAAAAAGAAAAAAATAGACTGTGAGGCTCATTCCAGAAGCAGTAGCCTGAAGGAAAATATATTTAGTCTAAAAATCCTTTCTTTTGATCATCAGAATCTGGCTTTTGAACATCAGAAGCTAAAATCCCAATGTAGAGCGGTAAAGTATTTATATCATCAATGAGTTTGGAAGAAGACATGCTCATGTACGAGTTTTGGCACATGGTGGCTCACGCCTGTAATCCAAGCACTTTGGGAGGCCGAGGTGGGTGAATGACTTGAGGTCAGGAGTTCCAGACCAGCCTGGCCAACATGGTGAAATCCCATCTCTACCAAAAATATAAAAATTAGCCAAGCTTGATTTCAGGTGCCTGTAATCCCACCTACTCAGTAGGCTGAGGCAGGAAAATCGCTTGAACCCAGGAGACGGAGGTTGCAGTGAACCGAGATCACACCACTGCACTCCAGCCTGGATGACAGAGCAAGATTCTGTCTCAAAAAAAAAAGTTTGCCCCACTCTAGAGGATATAAAGATCCCCTGACAGGGTGAAGGCACAGAAATAATTCCGATAGGTATGCTATCTTGCACCATTCCAAGTCTAGGGAGGAGCAAGGGGAAATAAAAGAAATTCCAGATTGGCTAGAGTTTCCAAGGTGGAGGGAATCTGCTGCTAAACATCAGTCTCCACCAGGTATGTGGCTCATACCTGCAGTCCCAGTGTTTTGGGAGGCCGAGATGGGAGGATTGCTTGAAGCTAGGAGTTTGAGACCAGCCTGGGTGACATAGTGGGATCCCAGTTCTACAAAAAATAAAACAGTTAGCCAGGTCAGGTGGCACATGCCTATAGTCTCAGCTAATCTCAGGAGGCTGAGAAGGGAGGATGGTTTGAGCCCAGGAGGTCAAAGCTGCAGTGAGACATAATCTGGCACTGTACTCCAGCCTGGGCAATAGAGCAAGACCCTGTCTCAAAAAGATAAAATAAAACAAAAGTCAGTCTCATATAGTCTTCTTGCATCCAGCATAGGCTGGGCATAGGTCATAAACATTGAAGCCAAGAGCACATGAAACCGCCCCACTACCCTACCTATAGCCTTCTAGTCAGGTGAACAAGCAGCCAAATATCTCCCATTCCCTGGGAGGTGTGAAGGCAACTGAGAGAGCAGATGATTTAGGATTAGGAAGAAGGAGCATGGCAACAGATAATCCCCTGGATGTTCTGACCAGAGATCTGATGACAAAATAAACATCTCAAGAGATTCCAGTGAGAAAGATGAAGAACAGCCAAAGGCCAGATAAAATGTGACCACTGAGGCCGAGCATGGTGGCTCAGGCATGTAATCCCAGCACTTTGGGAGGCTAGGCAGGAGGATCATTTGAGCCCAGAAGTTCAAGACCAGCCTAGACAACGTATCAAGATGCCCATCTTTCATTTTAAAATCAAAATTTATTAAAATAAATACATAAATAAGAATGTGGCCATTGAGCCCTAGACACCACCTAGTCTCTCCCCAACTGCATCAGAATGCACCAACATAGTGCTCAGAATTGAGATGCAACCCTGCGGTGAAGAGGAGAGAGGCAAGAGTTTGATTGGCTGAGAAAGTCCTATTGGCTAAAGATTACATTTCTGCCATTAGGCAGAATGGAGACTCAAGTTGAAAATCAAGTTTACTGAGCGAGGCACACAGTGGTGTGCACCTTTAATCCCAACTACCTGGGGAGGCTGAGGTGGAAGGATTGCTGGAGCCCAGGGGTTAGACACTAGCCTGAGTAACACAGTGAGATCCCATCTCAAAAAATAGTAGTAATAATAATCAAGTTCACTTAGAACAAAAATTAGAAAAGCTTTGTTTCTTGCATACCCAACTATGTATTTTGAAATTTGTTCAAGATGCACTAGTTTTTATCTGTTCACATGACTGTCTACCCACTGGGCTATAAACTCATCAATGGTAGGGACTGTGTCTTTTCATCTCTGAATCCCCAGCACATATCATAAAGACTGAAACAGAGGCTGAATATATGTTCAGTGGATTCAGCCACTTGATCGCCATCCAAGCATGACATATCCAATGTTGCCAAACACTCTGGGTGGGGAAGCTAATCCATGAGCGCAATCTATTTAGCCAGAGCTCCATATGCGTTTTGGACAGAGAAGAGGAGATAGTGGGGGCGGTAGGGAGGCAGCCTGTGGGAAGTACCAGGAGATGCCTTTGTGTAATCATCACTAGAAATTATAAGCTTATAAAACCACAGAGAAATTTTTCAGGGCTGGAAGAATCTCTGTAGGATCTAACCCAAAACAAAGTCAGGCATTTTTGCTCCAAAGCCTGTAGACAGGGCTGGTTTTAGAGCAGGTGGATTTTACCTTTGCCTCCAAGTGTGATTTTAAAGACCCAAGCAGCTCCCTGCAAATCTTCCCCATCTGCTGTTGCTGGGTGATACCTGGTATTCCACTTTCAACACTCCTTCCAGTTCTTTAGCCTGAAATCTTATTCCTTGCTAAAATGGAGACAGATTTGAGAAAAGAAATATTTTGAGTTACTATCAGCCTTTTATCCTTTGAGCTGACCAAAAGAGCGGAGGAAATTTTTCTTGTTTTTTTTAAGACAGAGTCTCACTGTGTTGCCTAGGGTGGAGTGCAATGACATGGTCTCAGCTCACTGCAGCCTCCGCCTCCCAGGTTCAAGTGATTCTCCTGCTTCAGCTTCCTGAGTAGCTGGGATTACAGGTGCCCTCCGCCACACCTGGCTCATTTTTGTATTTTTAGTAGAGACGGAGTTTCACCATGTTGGCCAGGCTAATCTCAAACTGCTGACCTCGTGATCCGCCCGCTTCGGCCTCCCAAAGTGCTGGGATTACAGGAGTGAGCCACCACACCCAGCCCGAGTGGAGGAATTTTTAAAACAAGAGATAGGTTGGATGGAGAGGTAGAGAGTAACAGGTACATGGAAGTTGGGAAGGAGGCTCCCTGAGTGGAGAAAAACAGAACAGAGAATCCCAGGGTGCAGATCCTTTGTAGGCTTTGCAGTTCTGCATAGGGCCTCCTATACCTATGCAAGAACAGGATGTGGATCTTGATGTGGGAAGACTGGAGAAAGAAAATAGAGGTGCTCCTCATCCCCCACTGCCTCACATTAGTCTTTGGCACCTTGAGAATTGTCCTGGCCTGCTTAGCAGCTGTTTTCTGTCTTGGATGAATTGGTGCTTTTCTAAGAAGAAAGAGAGCTGTGATGGACTGCAGCAGAAGTAAACCCTGGGGCATGCACCAACTCACCAAATTGATTCCTGGGCTTGGGATACAGAGAACTTTGTAATTATGAGACTATAATGCTTGTAAATTGGCTTGAGGAAATTAGACACATAAACCCAATTGCCAGGAGCAATGAGATAAGATAGATTTGTTGGAACCAAATGGATTTTGTGGATGCAAGCTTCTTGGAGGCTTGGGTTTTCTGTTGAGAAGACATCACTGAGCTAAATCTAATGACTGCAAGAGGTAGCTCTCACTTTCCAAAGCCAAGAAACAGCGATAGTGCTGGGGAAGACACAACAGGCACAGTCTGAAGGTCTGTCTGAGAATTTTCTGGAAAGATTGACTGCCAAGCAGCCCACGTTTCTCCTAATTTAACTGGGTCTTCTCAAGCAGGATGAAAAGGATCTAAGTTCATCTCTGCTGTGCTTGTGTTCAAGTGACTGATTAAGTCATGGACACACTGGTATGGCTTAGAAACAAATACATAGCCATTGTTTTGGTCTGTTGAAGCTGCTGTAACAAAATCCCATAAATTGAGATAAACAACAGAAGTTTATTTTTCACAGTTCTGGAGGCTGGGAAGTCTAAGATTAAGACACCAACAGATTTGATACGTGGTGAGGGCCTGCCCTCTACTTCACAGCCAGTGATAGCTGGCTACCTTCTTACTGTGTCCTCACACGGTGAATGGGCCAACTAGCTCTCTGGAATCTCATTTGTGAGGGCTCTGTCCTCCTGTTCTAATCACGTGCCAAATGCCCTACCTCCTGCTAACCATCACCTCTGGGGTTAGAATTTCAACATATAAATTTTGGAAGGAAACAAACATTCAGACCACAGCAATCATTGATTGTACCTTAGGTGTATTTGGAAACTTAGCACCTCCAAATGGAGTGGAGTCAGGAAGACTTAAGTGATGTAATTTCTTTTTTTTTTTTTTTTTGGTGGTGGGGGACAGAGTCTTGCTCTGTTGCCCAGGCTGGGGTGCAGTGGCCCAATCTCAGTTCACTGCAGCCTCTGCCTTCCAGGTTCAAGCGATTCTAGTACCTCAGTCACCCGAGTAGCTGGGATGATGGGCGTGCACTACCATGCCTGGCTAATTTTTGTATTTTTAGTAGAGATGGGATCTCACCATGTTGGCTAGGCTGCTCTTGAACTCCTGAAGTCAGGTAATCCACCCATCTTGACCTCCCAAAAGTGCTGGGATTACAGGAGTGAGCCACTGTGTATGTAACTTCTACTTCTGCTTTTCTCTTTGATCTTTACCCTCCCTGACAATGGCTCTGCCAACTTCTCAGCCTCTCAGTTGGCATGGTGAAGTGAGCTCTGTGCTAAGAGCCAAGGATATTCTTGTTGATTCTACATCGGGGAAAAGAATCACCAGCACATCTCAATATAGGTTAACAGGACTTTAGTGCTTGAGTTTGAAAAGTGATGGGTAAATAATAATAATAATAATAATATGTCTCCAGGTTCCCCTTACAGTTTTCACAGAGGATGAAACTAGACTGCAATTAAATGTCCCTTCACTACACTGAAGAGGCAACTGCAGATACAAGAATAAATAGGAGTATAAGAATAAATCGCCAGGCATGGTGGCTCACGCCTGTAATCCCAGCACTTTGGGAGGCTGAGGCGGACGGATCATGAGGTCGGGAGATTGAGACCATTCTGGCTAACACAGTGAAACCCCGTCTCTACTAAAAAAAAATACAAAAAACTAGCCGGGCGAGATGGCGGGTGCCTGTAGTCCCAGCTACTCGGGAGGCTGAGGCAGGAGAATGGCGTAAACCCGGGAAGCGGAGCTTGCAGTGAGCCGAGATCGCACCACTGCACTCCAGCCTGGGCGACAGAGCTAGACTCCGTCTCCAAAAAAAAAAAAAAAAAATTAGCCGGGCGTGGTGGCGGGCACCTATAGTCCCAGCTACTCGGGAGGCTGAGGCAGGAGAATGGCGTGAACCCGAGAGGCAGAGGTTGCAGTGAGCCAAGATCATGCCACTGCACTCCAGCCTGGGTGACAGAGTGAGCCTCCATCTCGGGAAAAAAAAAAAAAAAAGAATAAATCCACACTGATGTCTAGACTGAAAAACCACTGAAAGCAAATCAAGTCATTTGCAATGCTGGGATTGGTGCCTTAGAATCAAGATAACTAAAAAAAATTGGCAATTCACCTAGAATTACAATCTTTAAATGTGTCATGTCAATATTTATGCATATGTACATGTTTAATAAGTGAAGGTTTTTCTTTGGGTTGTTGTTGTTGTTGTTGTTGTTTAGTGTCTTGAAATGTGTTTAGCTGTTTCCTACTTCTCTTGAGATTAAGTAGTGACTTTTACAAAGTAGTCACTTGTTGGGAGCAGGCCCCCCAAAATCTGGCCATAAACTGGCCCCAAAACTGGCCATAAACAAAATCTCTGCAGCACTGTAACATGTTCATAATGGTCCTAACACCCAAGCTGGAATGTTGTGGGTTTATGGGAATGAGGGCAAGGAACACCTGGCC
>NW_012110920.1:1579607-1582065 GCF_000951035.1 Colobus angolensis palliatus | reverse complement strand
TCAGCTCTGAAGGCTGTGAGACCCCTGATTTCCCACTTCACACCTCTATATTTCTGTGTGTGTGCCTTTAATTCCTCTAGTGCCTCTGGGCCTGACCAAGCTGGTCTCGGCAGTCACCACAGTTGTCCTTATTATCTTTACATTTGCATTTAATTTATAAACATTTTTCATTTGAACTATATGCTGGACATATCCTTTAAGTGAAATAAAGCAAATTGCCCTAGTAAGGAAAGTGGAAAGGAGAAGCAATGAGGGGGGGTAAGCCCCACGTTCCCACTCTCGCTTGCAATTCACGTTCACAAGTTGTTCATCCCATGCATGTCACTTCCCTGCTCCTCTCTTGCTTCTAAAATTGCCCCAAGATCCTCTGGCCAAGTTTCCTCCAGAATGAAAGCACATTTATGGTGAAGGAACATTCCCAGTGGTCACTCCTTATGGTTGCTGCTCCTGAGGAAGTGGACACAGATGGCATGGAGCGGAGCTGGCCCCCTTTCTCCTGCCCCACTGTTTCCTTGCCTCTGCTCTTCCATGGTGACCCCTGGAGACCAGGAAATCTCTGGCAGTCGCTTCCTCATTCCTACAGGTGACAGAGACAGCTAGATGTCTACCCACCGCCATTTCCCTGCTACAGACTGAATGTTTGTCTTCCCAAAATTCATATATTGAAATCCTAACCCTCAGTGTGATGGCATTTGGAGATTGGCCCTTTTGGGGGTGATTAGGATTATTTGAGGTCATGAGGGTGGAGCCCTTATGATAGGATCAATGCCCTTATAAAAAGAAGAGGAGAGGGCCGGGTGCGGTGGCTCATGCCTGAAATCCCAGCACTTTGGGAGGCCAAGGCAGGTGGAACACGAGGTCAGGAGTTCGAGACTAGCCTGGCCAACATGGTGAAACGCTGTCTCTACTAAACATACAAAAATTGGCCAGGCGTGGTGGCAGGCACCTGTAGTCCCAGCTATGTGGGAGGCTGAGGCAGAAGAATCGCTTGAACCCAGGAGGCAGAGTTTGCAGTGAGCCGAGATCATGCCACTGCACTCCAGCCTGGGCGACAGAGCAAGACTGTCTCAAAAAAAAAAAAAGAGGAGGAGACAGGGAATCTTCCTCTCTACTCACCAACATTTGAGGATACAAGACAGCCATCTACAAACCAAGAAGTGGGACCTCATCAGACACTGGATCTGCCAGCACCTTGATCTGAGACTTCCTAGCCTCCGGAGCTGTTAGATGTAAATTTCTATTGTTTAAACCATTCAGTCTGTGTTATTCTATTATAGTAGCCCATACTAAGACTTCTCCTTTCTTCCTTGTCAATGAAACCTTTACTTTATTGCAAATGTCAATATGACCAGTTTAAGAAAACTACTTTTCCCAGTCTCCCAAGTGAATAGGCATAAGTAAGTGGCAAAATTTTGTCTGGCAAGATGGAAACAGAAATCGTTGAGTAGGACATCTATAAAGCTTCTTAAAGGGGGGAAATGGCTCATCTGTGGGGCCCTTAAAATTTTTCCCTTCTTCTTTCTTACTTATGCATACTAAGCACAAACACAGCACCACTACATATATTACAAGGATATATGCATATTCAAGAGCACATCTCAATCACACCAGAGCAGGATGCTTGCAGGAGGCACATACACACACACGCACACACACACGCACACACACACACAACTTTAGGTTTGGGGGTACATGTGAAGGTTTGTTACATTTGTTGTACAGATTATTTTATCACTCAGGTATTAAGCCCATTACCCAATAGTTATCTCTTTGCGGTTTTGATTTGCATTTTTCTAATGATCAGTGATATTGAGCTTTCTTTCATATGCTTGTTGGCCGGATGTATGTCTTCTTTTGAAATGTGTCTGTTCATTTCTTTTGCCCACTTTTTAATGGGGCTGTTTGCTTTTCTCTTGTAAATTTAAGTTTCTTATAGATGCTGAATATTAGACTTTTCTCAGATGCATAGTTTGCAAATATTTTCTCCCATTCTGTAGATTGTCTGTTTACCCTGTTTATAGTTTATTTTGCTGCGCAGAAGCTCTTAAGTTTACTTAGATTCTACTTGTCAAATTTTGCTTCTCTTACAATTGCTTTTGGTGTCTTTGTCATGAAATCTTTGCCCATTTTTTTGTCCAGGATGGTATTGCCTAGGTTGTCTTCCAGGGTTTTTATAGTTTTGGGTTTCACATTTAAGTCTTTAATTCATCGTGAGTTGATTTTTGTATATGGTGTAAGGAAGGGGTCCAGCTTCAATCTTCCGTATATGGCTAGCCAGTTATCCCAGCACCATTTATTGAATAGGGAGTCTTTTCCCCATTGGAAAAACAAACTTTTTAAAAGAGAGAGGAGGTCAAGAAGGAGGATCAGGCCTGGCACGGTGGCTCACACTTGTAATCCCAGCACTTTGGGAGGCCGAGGCAGGTGGATCACCTGAGGTCAGGAGTTTGAGACCAGC
>NW_012110920.1:1567588-1579494 GCF_000951035.1 Colobus angolensis palliatus | reverse complement strand
GAGGAGGATCACTCACACCTGTAATCCCAGTAATCCCAGCACTTTGGGAGGCCAAGGTGAAGGCTTGCTTGAGGCTAGACATTTGAGACCAGCCTAGGCAACATAGCAAGACTCCATCTCCACACCCAAAAAAATTTGTTTAATTTAGCTGAGCATGGTGGTGCGTGCCTTGTAGTCCTGGACATAGTGACACACTCTTGTAGTCCCAGCTTCTCAGGAGGCTGAGGAGGGAGGATCACTTTAGCTCAGGAGTTCGAAGCAGCAGTGAGCCCTGATAGTGCCACTGTACTCCAGCCTAGGTGACAAGGCAAGACCTTGTTTCAGAAAAACAAAAACAAAAACAAACAAACAAAAAAACAGAAAAAAGGGCTCTGTACAGACTGTTGATAAGAATGTTTTCTGAAATAGGTGTTATGGATGTTTTTATTTAACTCAGCTGTCTGCACCTTATGTCCTGGAAGGGAGGGGGAACAGGGAGAGGAGAGATAAAGAATCAGAGCCAAAAGCTATGGTCAATAATCATATGAAACCCTGCAGTGGTGCAGCATCCTCTGCTCTGTGGGTAATTAAGAGACGAACTCTCCACTTCCAGTACTATTCCTTGAAGATGTGAGCAGCAACCCATGCTGTCCTGCAGGAAAGACGTGGGCTGCTGGCCAGCTCTTATATCTCAGATCCAAACATGCATTCCCTTTCCAGATCCTCTGACCTAGGTGGTGGGTAGGGGAAGCGGGGGGTGGGCGCCTAGCTTCAGATCCTTGATCCATCTTATCTTTCCACAGCTGTCCCTTTTAGGACTCAATAGACTTAACTTCCTGTTTAGGTTCTCTTTTCCATCAGGAGAGACTGCTGGCTGTCTTCTTCCTCTAAGCAGAGGTGCATAAAATTAAATGTCACCTAAAGTCTCTGTGTTGTGGGAGAGGTTAAAGGAGGAGTGTGGTAGGCTGTCACATTGGTGACCCCCGCTAAGCCATGACTCCTTGTATGGAATTACAGGCCAGGAGACCTGGCCCTGTGACCTGCTTTAATCAGTAGAAGTAGGCAGAAGGGGTGCTGTTTGGGATGTAAGGCCTGGAAGCGTCCGCTTTGGCCCTCTGAGGGAAGCCAGCTGCCCTGTAGGAAGATGACTGCCGTAAGCCCAGCAAGCTGTGAAAAAGCCCTCATTAAGTTTTACAGTGGTTTGTTATGAACACTAGATAACCAAAACAAAGAGGCCTGTTACTAAAGAACATCTTTAAATTGCGTGCTTTTTTCTGAACTTTGAATTTAAAATGTTTTCTATACATGTATTAAGATATTTCATTGCATTTATATTGCTGAACTTATTCTTAATGTCCTGCCGATCGATCGTATGGGTAAGAAAATGTTCCCTTTTGGCAAATTGGCACCTCCTTTAGACTGAAGAGCAGCCTTGACTGGTAGCGTAGCTGACATTCTGATCTGATCTCAGTAGGCAAAGACAGACAAACTATCATCTTCCCCATAAAATGGTTGCTATGCAGAACAATCCTGTCTGGTGGGAAAATGTTAGATTTCCCTGGAGAGACACTACTGCATGTGGATTTATATTTATTGCAGATTCACTTGATTTGGTAGATGGATTTGGATGGAAATTCTTATTATTAGTCAGCCTGATGTTTCTTTAATGCTCCTCAGTGGTATTCCCCCATAGCTATGTCTTGGCTGTGCAAACACAAAATCTCAGTTTAATGAGTGGTATCCTCCCTGGAGATTTTTATTCTCTTCCCTACTCTCCTCCTGGAATTCTCTATAACCTTGTGGGGCAAACCAAGTTAGCACTTAGTATATGTTTGCTGTAAAGTGTTGAGATATTTTATAATGATTTGCCAATTGGAAGCAAAATAATATTTGAATATTCAAAAGAAAATGTGTATCTCAGTGGTTTGATTTCATAATTGGACTCACTTTGCTAGAAATACCAAAGTATGTATCATTTTGAGCAGGCATTTACATCTTCTTAGCGTCCTGCCAGTAGTCCAATTATCCTCTCTGATTTTTGGCCCAAGCTGTCTGGATTAGAAATAGTACATACTCAAAAGAGCTACAATTAAGAATTTTCAAAATTCAGTAGTTCAAACAAAACAAAAGGTTCTTCCTTCTTGCACGGTGGTGCAGTGTGTGTTCCAAGACAGCTCCATAGTTACTTATACACACGGATTGGTAAGCCTCTATACAGGACATAAGCTTTCTACGTTTACTGCTGTTTTGCCATTAGGGAGGAGAATGGAATGAAGAACTAATCTCAGAAACTTTCTCTTAAGAAAGTGAGGCAGAAATTACACACATCACTTTGATTTACATTTTCTTGACAAGACCTTAGTTATCTGCCTATGTGCAAAGGGCATTAGAAAATCCAGTGATGAGGTATTATCCATATCCCAGCCTCAACTCTATAACCGTACTGCACTGCGTTATATTTAGGGCTTGTATTTCCAACTTAGTAGAACGACAGCTTAGGGGAGAAGGTAGTGTTGCTTCTCACAGGGAAAGAGAGTGGTTGCTTAACAGATGTCTTCCATGCATAAGAGGATGCATAACACTGCAAAGCATCATCAAATGCTGACTTCCTCTCACGCATTTCTCTCCTCTGGTTCCTTTTTTCCCTCTACCCACCCATGCCAGCATTTTTTTGAGACAAGGTCTCACTCCGGTTGCCCAGGCTGGAGTGCAATGGTATGATCTCAGCTCACTGCAGCCTCAACCTCCTGGGCTCAGTGATTCTCCCAACTCAGCCTCCTGAGTAGCTGGGAATACAGGTGCACACTATCATGCCTGGTTAATTTTTTTGTATTTTTTGTAGAGAAAGGATTTCATCATGTTGCCCAGGCTAGTCTCAAACTCCTGGACTCCAGCAGTCTGCCCACCTCAGCCTCCCAAAATACTGGGATTATAGGCATGAGCTACCATGCCCGACCTCCTCCCCCTTTTAATGAGCTGATCCCCATGCACCCCGGATTTGCCTTCTGCTTCTTCCCACTCCTGTTGCTTTGCCTGTGCTGTGCCATCCACCTGTAACGCTCCTCCTTCATCTCTGTGTATCAAAAGCACTCCAGTTTTTCTGAACCATTGTAAAGTATAACCTTTTTTTTTTTTTTTTTTTTGAGATAGGGTCTCACTGTGTTGCACAGGCTGGTCTTGAATTTCTGGGCTCAAGTGATCTTCCTGCCTGTGCCTCCCAAAGAGCTGGGATTGCAGATGTGAGCCACTGCATCTGGCCTAAGTATAACTGTTTTAATAGTTTTCCATGAATACCTCAGCTCCAGTAAAAGTTGTTCCTTTCCTCTGAAATCCATTCTCAAAGTAATTCTAAGTGGAAAATTGATTTGGCCATTATTCAATTTGTAACATCATTTCTCTTATTGTCTTGAACTAATATGTAAATGTACCTTGATTTAACTTTACAGTAGTTTGTTTCTTGTTCACTGAATCAGATCGTAGTTGGTTAAGAACAAGAATATTGGGCTGGGTGCAGTGGCTCATGCCTGTAAGTCCAACACTTTCGGAGGCCAAGGTGGGTGGATCACGAGGTCAAGAGATCGAGACCATCCTGGCCAACATGGTGAAACACTGTCTGTACTAAAAATTCAAAAATTAGCTGGGTGTGGTGGCATACACCTGTTGTCCCAGCTACTCAGGAGGCTGAGGCAGGAGAACCACGTCAACTCGGGAGGCGAAGGTTGCAGTGAGCCGAGACTGTGCCACTGCACTCCAGCCTGGCAACAGAGTGAGACTCTGTCTCAAAAAACAAACAAAACAAAACAAACAGGAGTATTGGCTGGGCGTGGTGGCTTACGCCTGTAATCCTAGCACTTTAGGAGGCAGAGATGGAGGGATCACTTGAAGTCAGGAGTTCCAGACCAGCCTGGCCAACATGGTGAAACCCTGTCTCTACTAAAACTGCAAAAATTAGCTGGGCATGGTGGCGCCTGCCTGTAGTCCCAGGTACTCGGGAGGCTGAGGCAGGAGAATTGCTTGAACCTGGGAGCCAGGGGTTGCCATGAGCAGAGATCATACCATTGCACTACAGCCTGGGGGACAACAGTGAAACTCTGTCTCAAAAAAAAAAAAAACAGGAGTATGAGTTGTCATCCACTCATTATAAAGTAAGTTAGTAAATATCTATTGATTTCAACTGTATTTCCCAGTTCTATCCAGACCAAGCAGCATAATAGCTTTCTTTTTAAAGTTCTCATATCCTATCAGAATGATTGCAACAATTTTAAACTTTTGCCCAAGACTGAGGGGATTTCTGGGAATGAGAACCTTCAATTTTAAAACTGAAAAATTAGCCAAGTGTGGTGGTGTGCACCTGTAGTCCCAGCTACTCTGCAGGCTGAGGCAGGAGAATTGCTTGAACCTGGGAGGCAGAGGTTGCAGTGAGCTAAGATTGCACCACTGCACTCCAGCCTGGGTAACAGAGCAAGACTCTGTCTCAAAAATAAATAAATAAAATGAAATAAAATAAAATAAAACTGAGAGAGTCCCATGCAAACCAGGACAAGTTGGCTGCCCTACTTATAAGTTTACTGCCCCATCTAATTCACATGGTGCCCCACCCAGGGTTTCAAACAGCAGAACAGTTGCCCAATCCTATTTTCACATGAACTACTCTCATAAGTTCTATTAGTTCAAACAGGCGGTCTCCTAAACAAGTTTCACTGTCATTTAAATTTGATAGGCTTTTGAGAATCATTTGTGATAATTATACGTTACCATAATGGAGGTTGTTTTCATAGTAGAAGCTATAAAAAGGAAGGATAAAAACTTGCTGGATTTTCTCCAGCTTGGTTCTTGGAGGGAAGGTGTATGTGGCAAGCACATGTTATTCAGCCCCAGACAGTCTTAATATATTCCACCCTGCTGCAGAGGAAGTTCAGGGCTTCACTAAGACCTTAGTTAGACCTTTTGCTACATTGTATTGAAACATTTACCTGTCACTCTTTACCTCCCAATACTGTGAGCTGCCTTTTTTTTTAGATGTTGTCTTGCTCTGCTTCCAAGCTGGAGTACAGTGGTGCAATCTCTGCTCACTGCAATCTGCCTCCCAGGTTCAAGCGTTTCCCCTGCCTCAGCCTCCTGAGTAGCTGGAACTACAGGCGCCCGCCACCTCGCCCGGCTAGTTTTTTTGTATTTTTTAGTGGAGACGGGGTTTCACCGTGTTAGCCAGGATGGTCTCGATCTCCTGACCTCGTGATCCGCCCGTCTCGGCCTCCCAAAGTGCTGGGATTACAGGCTTGAGCCACCGCGCCCGGCCGTGTGTGTGTGTTTTTAAGAAACATGTTGTAATGACATGTTCTCAAAGATTGCGTCCAAAGATGTTTCTCTGTCAAACACTTATATTCACTGACTGAAAACAGCTTTTGATGCATCTTTAAGAAATCATGCTTACATTTGCCTTTTTTTGGTATAAATTTATGGGGTACACATGTAATTTTGTTTCATGCATAGATTGTTTAGTGTTGAAGTCAGGGCTTTTAGAGTGTCTGTCACCCAAATAATGTACATTTTACCCATTAAGTGATTTCTCATTATCCATGCCCCTCCCACTCCCTCCTTCTTCTGAGTCTCCATTGTCTATCATTCTGCACTTTAATCCATGTGTCCACATTATTTAGCTCCTACTAGTAAGTGAGAACATGCTATTTAGCTCCTACTAATAAGGGAGAACATGTAGTATTTGTCTTTCTGTTTCTGAGCTGTTTCACCTAATGGCCTCCAGTTCCAACCATGTTGTTGCAAAAGGCATGACTTCATTCTTTTTATGGCTGAATGGTATCCCAATGTGTGTGTGTGTGTGTATCTCACGTTTTCTTTATCCAACCATCCATTTGATGGATAGTTAGGTTGATTCCGTATCTTTGCTATTGTGAACAGCAGTGTGATAAACACATGAGAGCAGATATCTTTTTGCTGTAATGATTTCTTTTCCTTTGGGTGGAAACCCAGTAGTGGGATTGCTGGATTGGTTGGTATTTCTATTTTTAGTTTTATGAGAAATCCCCATACTATTTTTCATAGAGAACACACTAGTTTACATTACACCAAAGGTGTATTGGAGTTCCCTTTTCTCCACATCCTCACCAACATGCTATTTTTTGTCTTTTTAATAATGGTCATTCTGACTGATATAAGATGATCTCTCATTATGGTTTTAATTTGCATTTCTCTGATGATTAGTGATGTTGAGCATTTTCTCATATGTTCATTGGTCATTTGTATGTCTCCTTTTGAAAAATATCTGGGAGGCCGAGGTGGGCAAATTGCCTGAGTTCAGGAGTTCGAGGCCACCCTGGGCAACATGGTGAAACTCCGTCTCTACTAAAATACAAAAAATTATCTGGGTATGGTGGTGCATGCCTGTAGTCCCAGCTACTCAGGAGGCTGAGATAGAAGAATCACTTGAGCCCAGTAGGTGGAGGTTGCAGTGAGCCAAGATCACGCCACTGCACTCCAGCTTGGGCAACAGAGTGAGACTCTCTCTCTCAAAAAAAAAAAAAAAAAAAAAGTCTATTCATGTCTTTTGTCCACCTTTTAATTTTTATTAGAGACAGAGTCTTGCTCTGTCACCCAGGTTAGAATGCAATTGCATGATCATAGTTCACTGTAACCTTGAACTCCTGCTTTGCCCACTTTTGTTTTGTTTTGTTTTTTGTTGTTGTTGTTTGAGATGGAGTTTCGCTCTTGTTGCCAGGCTGGAGTACAATGGTGCGAACTCAGCTCACTGCAACCTCCGCCTACCAGGTTCAAGCAATTCTCCTGCCTCAGCTTCCAGCGTAGCTGGGACTACAGTCATGTGCCACCACACCTGGCTAATTTTGTATTTTTAGTAGAGACAGGGTTTCTCCATGTTGGTTAGGCTGGTTTTGCACTCCTGACCTCAGGTGATCTGCTCACCTTGGCTTCCCAAAGTGCTGGGATTACAGGCCTGAGCCACCGCACCCGGCCTTTGCCCACTTTTTCAGTGGGGTTATATGTTTTTCATTGTTGAGTCATTTGAGTTCCTTGTAGATTCTGGCTATTAGTCCCCTGTTGGATGCATAGTTTGCAAAATTTTTTTCCCATCTGGCAGGTTTTCTGTTTATTCTGTTGATTATCTGATTATTTCTTTTGTTGTGCATAAGCTTTTTAGTTTAATTAAGTCCCATTTGCCTATTTTAGTTTTGTGGTCTGTACTTTTGAGGTCTTAGCCATAAATTCTTTGCCTAGACCAACGTTCAGAAGAGTTTTACCTAGGTTTTCTTTTAGTATTTTTATAGTTTCAGGTATATATAAGTCTTGTAATTCATCTTGAATTGATTCATCTTATATGGTGAGAAATAGGGGTCCAGTTTCATTCTTCTGCATATGGCAATCCAATTTTCCCAGCACCATTTATTGAAAAGGGTGTCCTTTCCTTAATGTATGTTCTTGTCAATTTTGTTAAATATCACTTGGCTGTACTTTCTTATAAATGTTGACTCATTTAATTCTCATATGACCTTTATCAGAAAGTGCAATTATTATTCCCATTTTACAGATGAGGAAACTGGGGCACAAAGTGGTTAAGCAACTGTCAAGCTAGTAAATAGTAGAGCTGGAATTTGAATTCAGGCAATTTGTCTCCAGAATGTGTTTTGGTTTTTTTTCTTCTTTTCAATGTTTAAAAAATTTCAATAGAGGGCCGGGTGCAGTGGCTCATGCCTGTAATCCTAGCACTTTGGGAGGCCAAGCTTGGCAGATCACCAGAGGTCAGGAGTTCAAGACAAGCCTGACCAACATGGTGAAACCCCATCTCTACTAAAATACAAAAAAAAAAAAATTACCTGGGCATGATGGCGGGTGCCTGTAATCCCAGCTACTTGGAGGCTGAGATGGGAGAATTGCTTGAATCCGGGAAACAGTGATTGCAGTGAGCCGAGATCGTGCCACTGCACTCCAGCCTGGGCGGCTGAGTGAGACTCCATCTCAAAAAAAAAAAACAAAAATCAATAGGGATGGGGTCTCAGTATGTTGCCCAGGCTTGTCTCGAACTCCTGGCCTCCAGTGGTCCTCCCCGCTCAGCCTCCCAAAATGTTGATATTACAGGTATGAGACACCAAGCCCGACCCCCAGAATGTATTTTAATCACGACATAATCCTGCCTAGTCCTTATTTATTGCATCACAGCACCTAGCTCCATCTCTGGCATTAAGTAGATGTTCAATAGAATATTTATTAAAGAAGAAACAAGTGGCTGGGCACAGTGGCTAATGCCTGTAATCCCAAGCACTTTGGGAGGCCAAGGCGGGCAGATCACCTGAGGTTGGGAGTTCGAGACCAGCCTGACCAACATGGAGAAACCCTGTCTCTACTAAAAATACAAAATTAGCAGAGAGTGACAGCGCACGTCTGTAATCCCAGTTATTTGGCAGGCTGAGGCAGGAGAATCACTTGAACCTGGGAGGCAGAGGTTGCGGTGAGCTGAGATTCTGCCATTGCACTCCAGCCTGAGCAACAAGAGCAAAACTCCATCTAGAAGGAAGGAAGGAAAGAAGGAAGGAAGGAAGGAAGGAAGGAAGGAAGGAAGGAAGGAAGGAAGGAAGGAAGGGAGTAAGGTAATTGATTCCCTTTTGTACAACAATCACATTCCAGGATATTCTTGGGGAGTTCTAATTTAAAACATTCTGCCATGTTTTCAGAACGTGTTAAATTAGGCATGAGATGATACATCTGGATTTAGGGATCAGAAACCGTGGCACAGTTTCCATAAGATTATTAATTCCATTTACTCTGATTCTATGTTCAACACATCATCTTCAAATTGATAATTCTTAGTCTACCATCTTAATACCAGGAATGAGGTGCCCTGGGATAATGGTTGTCAAATGCCAAGCACTGGAAAAATATCAAGTGTTGACCGGGTGTGGTATCTCATGCCTGTAATCCCAGCACTTTGGGAGGCTGAGGTAAGAGGATCACTTGAGACCAGGAGTTCACGGCCAGCCTGAGCAACATAACGAGACCCCATCTCTAGAAATATTTTTTTTTATTTTTTATTTGAAAAGGATAGAACTTTTTGTTTTAGAGACGGGGTCTTGCTATATTGCCCAGGCTGGAGTGCAGTAGCTATTCACAGGCACAATCCCACTTCTAATCAGCACAGGAGTTTTGACCTGTTCCGTTTTCGACCTTGGCTAGTTCACCCCAGGTGAACCTGGTGGTCCCCTGCTCCCAAGAGGTCACCATATTGATGTCAAACTTAGTGTAGACGCCTGATCGACATAACACAGTACAGCCCAAAACTCCTGGGCCCCAGCGATCCTCCCAGCTCCATCTTCTGAGTAGCTGGGACTACAGGCATGCGCCACTGCCCCTGGCCTCTAGAAAGAATTTAAAATTCACTGAGTATGGTGTGGCAGTGTGAGCCTATAGTTCCAGCTACATGGGAGGACAGCTTGAGCTCAGGAGTTCAAGGCTGCTGTGAGCCATGACTGTGCCACTGCACTTCAGCCTGGGTGACAAAATGATACATTGTCTCAAAAAAAAAAAAAAAAAAAAGAGAGAGAGAGAGAAGAGGAAATTTGGACACAGAGAAGTACAGAGGGAAGACCATGTGCAGACTCAGGGAGAAGTTGACCATTTTCAGAGGCAAGACAGGCCTCAGAAGAAGCCAGCCCCGGAACACTTTGATCTTGAATATCTAGACTCCAGAACTGTGAGAAAATTAATTTCTGTTGCTTAAGCCATCCAGTCTGTGGTACTTTGTTACAACAGCCCTAGCAAACTACCCCAGGGCCCTAGCCAGGAATGTACCTTGTTAGGATACTATTTTATGGCAGGGACTGCTTATCTTGTATTATAATCTGGTCTACAGAATCTTTCAGCTAAGGATTCCATGGTCCAGAAAACTTTCTATGCTAGTGGTTTTTATGTGATCCCTGACCAGCAGCATCAGCAGCTCCAAGGAACCCATCAAAAATACAAATTTTCGAGCCCGTTCTATAACTACGAAATCAGAAACTCGGAGTGGAGCTTAGCAATGTGTGTGCCCTCCAGATGATTCGGCTGCAGGCTAGTGTTTAAAAGTCACTGATCGGCGGGGAGAGGTGGCGCACACCTGTAATCCCAGCACTTTGGGAGGCTGAGGCAGGCAGATCACTTGAGGTCAGGAGTTCAAGACCAGCCTGGCCAACATGGTGAAACCTCATCTCTACTGATAAAAAATACAAAAATTAGCCGGGTATGGTGGCAGGTGCCTGTAATCCAAGCTACTCAGGAGGCTGAGGCAAGAGAATCGCCTGTACCCGGAAGGCAGGGGTTGCAGTGATCTGAGATCGTGCCACTGCACTCCAGCCTGGGTTACAGAGCAAGACTCCATCTCAAAAAAAAAGAAAAGAAAAGAAAAAAAACTACTGTTTTACAACAATAACTAAATTTGGTTTGTTTTTTAACTCAACTTTATTAAAAGAGAAAGCAAAAGAGAAGGCAGGTACATCCCAAGTTCCAAGAATCCCCATGAGGTTAAAGCGGTGTTTGTTTCATGTATAATCAATCAGAGGCTGGCCCTCCTCTACCAGTGGTGACTCAGTGCCCTGTCTGCTCTAGCTGTGCCTTCAAGACTAATTCTGGCACACCTTGCCAGAGTGCTCCCTAAATGCCTTTTTCTCCTTAAAGAAGCCTGCAGGGAAAGGGGCTTTGGGCCCTGCTCTACACTCCTGGGGAGCCCTAGGTGTTCTCATGAGCACACCCAGGCCAAGGCTGGACCCTTCTTCAAGGGGCCAACCACTGCCGCCTCCCCATTTTCCCCTCCTGACCATTCCATACAGGCGCTGCTGCCTATTATAGTGCTTCTTTCAGGGTGGGGGGCTCTCAGCCATCTCTCTCTCTGCCCTCACTGCTCTGGGGGTTGTCTCCCACCTTGAAATGCCCTCTCCCCTTGGCAAGGAAGGAGCCATAGAGTCCTAAGAAGATGAATGTTCCCTAACTTGCCCTTATGTGACCAGGGCTTATGCAGCTACTGACTGCCTCAACCTCCCTGCTCCTGGGGGCCTTTCCTGCCCCCCATAAGCATCAGTAAAGTCTTCTGACTCCAGGTGGTGGGGGGTGATAAGGCTGATTATACTTTCACAGCCGTAATTACCACTATTATCTATCAGAGCTGTGTTCACTTTCAAGATGCTTCCTGTAACTTGCCAGCTGTAGCTCCCACTCCCTTAAGCGGACTTCTTTCTTTCTGTATGATTTTTGCTCTGCTTTTATTTCAGAGAGGTCGTGTACACTGACTTTGGGGCAGGAAGAGAACAAATTCTAGTAGTTCATCCAAAGTACCTGGAAAGTCTACCACAATGTGCAGGAGATATTGACTTCATTGTTATTTTCTAGGTGGCACTATCTAACTCCCCTTGGCAATAGCTCCTCAACACTTCCCCATTTAACAATTCGTGTCCACTATGTGTGGGCTTCACTTATCCTAGGGATCGAAGACTACCTGTGTGTGAGTCTTGATGAATGAGCTATTTGAAGACAGCTAATTACCCTTAGGGAGGCCTGAAAATGTTCCACTGTTTTAAAGTAAATATTCCTAAAGTATTCTTTTGTAGTTCTGCCACCCTTGTTTCTTATTTCTGCCATTAAAATATAGTGGCCAGGCACGGTGGCCCATGCCTGTAATCCCAGCAACTTGGGAGGCCAAGGCGGGCAGATCACAAAGTCAGAAGATCAAGACCCTCCTGGCTAACATGGTGAAACCCTGTCTCCACTAAAAATTCAAAAAATTAGCCAGGCGTGGTGGTGGGCACCTGTAATCCCAGCAACTTGGGAGGCTGAGGCAGGAGGATCACTTGAACCCAGGAGGTGGAGGTTGCAGTGAGCTGAGATTGCACCACTGCACTCCAGCCTGGGTGACAGAGCAAGACTCTGTCTCAAAA
>NW_012110920.1:1562414-1566784 GCF_000951035.1 Colobus angolensis palliatus | reverse complement strand
GGTTCAAGTGATTCTCCTGCCTCAGCCTCCTGAGTAGCTGGCACCCACCACCGTGCCCAGCTAATTTTTGTGTTTTTAGTAGAGATGGGGTTTCACCATGTTGACTGGGCTCGTCTCAAACTCCTGATCTCTGATGATCCACCTGCCTTGGCTTCCCAAAGTGCAGGGATTATAGGCATGAGCCACCACGCCTGGCCGCCTTGAGGATTCTAAGGCTAATTCCAGACTCTGTGAGAAGGCACGCGATGATAGATTAGTGACACCTGCAGTCAATTGGCAGCGTGCCTGGGAACTTGCCTAGAATTTGCATCCCTGTGTTAAAAACTTAATATATTACCTTTCTATAGGATATTTGCATGTTAAAAGAAGAATGTGAAAGAGACAACCATTTATTAAAAGACCGATAAAATATGGAGGCTCAGACATTGGTAGAAGGTCAGTGGGATATATTAAATACATTTTGCAGGAGCCATGGAGAGAGTTGAAGAAGGTGGAAGCAACATCTGTTCCAAAAGAAAGAATCAGCTTGAAAGGGTGCAGAGAGAAATTGCTTATCCTAGCCTTACTAACTACCATTTTATAGACCTAATATTAACTCAAAATTCTGGTTAAATGTATAAAATATGTCCAAAGTGCTGTGACTTATTTTGCCAATAATGTGGTTTCTATTTAAAAAACAACTTTCCAGGTTTCATATCATGCCCTGGCTCAGTTGTTTATTTTATTTTCCTTTGTCTGATGTGAGCCAAAAAGCCTGAGAAGGTGGCCTTATAGAAGGCATGGAAGGTACTGTATGTGATTTTCCTACTGGTCTGAGCACATCTTTGGTGCTCAACAAATAATAAACCACCTAAGTGCTGCCACCTACTTGGGAACCAGCTTTTTCCCCAACAGAGTCTAAATGAGAAGCTCCTGTCTCAGCAGCACTGAGAACTAAATCCTTTCAGCACCTTAGTTGTTTATGTAATCCCAGCACTTTGGGAGGCCGAGGCGGGGAGATCACTTGAGGTCAGCAGTTCAAGACCAGCCTGGCCAACATGGTGAAATCCTGTCTCTACTAAAAATACAAAAATTAGCTGGGTATGGTGGCACATTCCTGTGATCCCAGCTACTCAGGAGGCTAAGGCAAGAGAATCGCTTGAACCCCGGAGGTGGAGGTTGCAATAAGCTGAGATTGCCCCACTGCACTCCAGCCTGGGTAACAGAGTGAGACTCGGTCTTAAAAAAAAGAAAAGAAAAGAAAACAGTAACAGTAGTCACCAAATCCACTGCAAAGAGAGGAAACAAAGGTACAGTTGATCACAAGTCCCAAATACATTTACAAGCATTTATTTAGTGTGTAAAACCACACTACCCTAAAAACTCTATAGCAAATGCTCCTTTTGAAAGATTTTTCTGCATGAGTAAGACTTGTTGCAACTGTCGAAAATATATGGCTTAGCAAGACAACTTTCCCTAATAAATCACCTGTGGCAAACAAAGGAATTCACTCTTCCAAAGACCTCCAAACAACATTGAAAATGAGGGTCATCTGTCTCACATATATTCATTGCCAATTTGATGTGCACAGATGCCTGTGAAAGTCTTTGAATAGAAAATGCTTCCACAGTGTTGCCTTGCTCTTCCTTTTCAGAAAGAAATTCACTGCCAAGCTCCATATTTGAGATTCTGGACTTTTCACTCTGCCCACATCAGGAGCTTTAGCCAGCTGGCTGGTCAGTGGTCTCAGGCCAATGCGATGTCATTAGGGCTTGGTCAATAATCCAGTGGTTTCCAACATCAGCTTTAGTCACTTGGGGTGTACTCATTTCCAGTATAGTGAAGGTCTTTAACGTGGGAGTCAAAAGCCCAAACCATTTCAAATCATGGGTGGAAAACATGCATGAAAATAGTTTATAAAGTATAAACAGCTTTGTAAACAGTATAGCCAAGCAAAGATAGAATGTTATATGCATCGCCTGAAGTAATGCACAAAGGCAGAAGTTTTAGCCAGAATGAAAGATTGTGAACTGGGGGTGGGACAGGGGGCCACAGTGTTGAGGCAGAAAAGCTGGAGAAGAAAAGTGGGAACTTCCTCCTCAAACTGCCACCCACAGAGAAGCACGCCCCTCTTTCTGATGGCTGCGGAAGCTAGGTTAACCTGGATCGCTAAGTTTGAACCCTACCGTGGCAGCTTTTCAAATCCCTTTCCCTGACTCCTACTCCAGAAGGCAAAATGGTTTCGGTTTGTCTTTATTTCCCATCTTTTCACCCAGGTCCTCAACTACATGCTAACCTCCGCCGGACCATTGTTCAGTTTTATTCACAGAAACAGTGTCTTCAAGAAATCAAAGCATAAGAGCCTTTGGAAGCAGCATGTAAGTGCAACGTAACTTTCCCAAGGTTGGTGACGATGAATCGTAGACAGCAGGCTGAGCTGCTTGAGCTAGGAGCAGCAGCAGTTCTCAGGGAGGCACTCACTGCCCCCTGGTGTCTCCATACTGGCCAGGAAGCATGTTTGGTCATGATCTGTAAGAGATTATTGCTGGGCTCTTTCTGACTCGTGCATTTGTTGGTTCAAACAAGACTTCCTTCATCTCATGCCTTTTAAAATCAGACCTTGCTTCCTCCTCCCCCCACTCTGATTTTTAATAAGACCCATTTTATTATAATTAGCAAAATAGTGTATACTCCTTGAAGAAAATTTGAGTATGATTATTTAATTTCATTAATGTTTTAATGTATTTCTTCCCCCAATTTTTTTTATTTCTATGGATAAGGAAATCTAATTTTACTTGGGGACAGAAAGAAAAGCCACAAAAACTATGAAATCTAATTGTATCATAAATGTCACATAAACACAATCCTCTGCACAGTAAGAAAACCAGTTTTTGAATCTGCTAGAGTACTAAGAAATAGAGTTGATGTTTCTCTCTTAATCAATATAAAACATAAAGGACAGCACTTTAGATCATAGGCCCTCATAAAATGTGCCTGAAGTTCCAATACTATGGATTAAGAATACTGGAGTGGGTTTTGGCGAGGCTCGGTGGCTCACACCTGCAATCCAGTACTTTGGGAGGCCAAGGCAGGCAGATCACGAGGTCAGGAGTTCGAGACCAGCCTGGCCAATATGGTGAAACTCCGTCTCTACTAAAATACAAAAAGTAGCCGAGCATGGCGGTGCGCACCTGTAGTCCCAGCTACTCAGGAGGCTGAGGCAGGAGAATCTCTTGAGCCAGGAAGGCAGAGGTTGCAGTGAGCCGAGATTGTGCCACTGCACTCCAGCCTGGGTGACAGAGCGAGACTCCATCTCACAAAAAAAAGAAGAAGAAGACTATAGTGGGCTGGGCATGGTGGCTCATGCCTGTAATCCCAGCACTTTGGGAGGCTGAGGAGGGCAGATCACTTGAGGTCAGGAGTTCAAGATCAGCCTGGCCAACATAGTGAAACCCTGTCTCTACTAAAAATACAAAAATTAGCCAGAAATCGCTTGAACCCAGGAGGCAGAGGGTGCAGTGAGCCAAGACTGTGCATTCCAGCCTGGGCAACAGAGCGTCTCAAAAAAAAAAAAAATACTGTAGTGAATGCAACTATAGACAACCATTAAACTAAATATTATCTGATTTTCAACACAGAAAAATAAAACTCCCTGCTCGAAAGAGAGAATGTGCCAATTATGCAATTTGGCCGTCTAAATGATTCTGTTATTGGCAACTGCTTTCACATGTGATTGCTCATATTGCTAAATATTGTGTAGGTATGTTGCTTCCTCTCACCATGGAGAATACAGAAACAGAGGCCTAGATCTGGGTGTTATAGAAGGAGGTGAGAATGAGGTCTTTTCTTCCCCAAGTTCCTTTTCTTCTGTATTTTATTCGTTGTACCAGTTAAATGCGTATACAATATAATATAAACATAGTTGTATGATGTCAGAGAGCAACTGTGGATGAGAACTGGAATGAGGTAGAAAGAAGTTTAATGCTTTCAATATTTTGTCTGATGCTTTATTTTCTTTGAAGACCCTGTGACTAAGAGAGGACATTTCAGTATGAGCAGAATTTGATCTCAATTAGGAGTTTGGGGAGGGACAGGTGAAAGAAGCCCTGGAATGTGGGTTCTCAGTTTTTTTTTATCCTAAGATCACTTTAATTCTACGGGAAGAAAACTCCATGGTTGGATGTGCTGGCTCACTTCTATAACCCCAGCATTTAGGGAAGCCAAGGTGGAAACCTCATTTGAGCCCAGGAGTTTGAGACCAGTCTGGGCAACATAGCGAGACTCCTATGTCTATTATTTTAAAATAAAATAAAAAAGGCCAGGTGCAGTGGCTCACACCTGTAATCCCAACACTTTGGGAGGCCGAGGCAGGCGGATCACTTGAGGTGAGG
>NW_012110920.1:1549844-1561889 GCF_000951035.1 Colobus angolensis palliatus | reverse complement strand
CAGTTTTGTTACATAGGTATACACGTGCCATGGTGGTTTGCTGCACCCATCAACCTGTCACTTACATTAGATATTTCTCCTAATGCTATCCCTCCGCTAGCCCCGCACCTCCTGACAGGCCCTGGTGTGTGATTTTCCCTCTCTGTGTCCATGTGTTCTCCTTGTTCAACTCCCACTTATGAGAACATGTGGTGTTTGGTTTTCTGTTCTTGTGATAGTTTGCTGAGAATGGTTTCCAGCTTCATCCACGCCCCTGCAAAGGATGTGAACTCATCCTTTTTTATGGCTCCATAGTATTCCACGGTGTATATGTGCCACATTTTCTTTATCCAGTCTATCACTGATGGATATTTGGGTTCCAAGTCTTTGCTATTATGAATAGTGCCACAATAAACATATGTGTGCATGTGTCTTTATAATAGAATGACTTATAATCCTTTGGGTATATACCCAGTAATGGGATTGCTGGGTCAAATGGTATTTCTAGTTTTAGATCCTTGAGGAATCGCCACACTGTCTTCCACAATGGCTGAATTAATTTACACTCCCACCAACAGTGTAAAAGCGTTACTATTTCTTCATATCCACAAAGTGCTTTCTTAAAAACAAATAGTGTTGACCAGGTGCAGCATCTCACACCTGTAATCCCAGCACTTTGGGAGGATGAGATGGGAGGATCGCTCGAGCCCAGGAGTTCAAGACCAGCCTAGGCAATATAGTGAGACCCAGACTCTGTCTCTGCAAAAAAAAAAAAAAAGTTAAAAAGGGTTAGCTGGGCATGGTGGTGCATGCCTGTAGTTCAAGCTACTTGGAAAGCTGAGGCAGGAGGATTGCTTGAGCCCAGGAGGTCAAGGCTGCAGTGAGCTGTAATCTTCACTCTAGCGTGAGTGACAAAGTGAGACCATGTCTGAAACATATACATATATACACAAGCATACACATATAGTGTTCAGCAAATAAATGTTCAATAAACTAGGACATAGGACCCCTTATTTTGGGGTTTATGGCCTGGGTGAGCTCACCTCCAAGACATAGTGAGGAAGTAGCTCCCCTGAAGGTTGAATGAGAGTGATTTATGTCTAACTGTTGCCACTTGCTTTGCTGCCTGAAGTTCAGCTTCTCCTTTTGTCCAAAATACTCTTGCCATTGTAATGCAGAAGTCATCAGAATGAAACTGACTTCAGTAAGCCTGCTCAGAACACTTATTAAGCACGTACTGTATGACAGACACTATGCCAAGTGCTGGGAATTCAGTAGTGAACACAACAAATATTGGTTTTAACCTCATGGAACTTACAAGTCTACAGCAGACATCAGATTCTTAGTTTTCAGAAGTGAGAGTTGTTCTACTTTTCAGAGAAAAAGAATGATCATATAAGTTCTGCATGTATAGGAGCTAAGGGTCATTTGTCATTGTATACCCCATGCTCATCACATAGTAGATATCTGCAAGTGTGTACCACATAAATGAGTGAATGATCAGATGTAAAGACTTTTTGTCATTAAAAAAATCTAAGCCAGGGCCGGGTGCCATGGCACATGCCTGTAATCCCAGCACTTTGGGAGGCCAAGGCAGGCAGATCGCTTGAACTCAGGAGTTCAAGACCAGCCTGGGCAACATGGCGAAGCCCCATCTCTACGAAAATAAGAATAGTTTTCAAAATTAAAAAAAGGGCCGGGCATGGTGGCTCACATCTGTAATCCCAGCACTTTGGGAGGCTGAGGGGGGTGGATCACAAGGTCAGAAATCCAAGACCGGCCTGGCCAACATGGTGAAACGCCGTCTCTACTGAAAAATACAAAAAATTAGCAGGGTTTGGTGGCGGGCTCCTGTAATCCCAGCTACTTAGGAGGCTGAGGCAAGAGAATCGCTTAAACCTGGGAGGCAGAGGTTGCAGTGAGCCAAGATCACACCACTGCACTCCAGCCTGGACAACATAGCAAGATTCCATCTCAAATAAATAAATTAATTAAATAATAAAGAAAGAATCTAAACCAGTTCAACGTATGCTCCTGGAACTGTTCGTGATCATCTGGGCATGCAGCATTGTTTTTTCAGAGTAACATAGGAAAAAATGAAATTCACTCTTGGGCAAGTCAAAACCTTGTTTTCTTTGTGGTGTGTGGGTTTCTGGTTTGAATTATCTTGCCTGTTCTTGCAGGAAGGAAATTCATGGAGGTTGGTGGTTTTGTTGTCATTATTAGTGAGCCTCCTAAGCCGTATTTTCATGTCCTCAACCAACAAATATGCACTGTGCTAGGTGCTGTTCTGAAATACTGAAAATACCATGATGAGCAAGACTTGGAGGATCTCCATCCTTGGCAGCTTCTATTCTAGAACTCTCCATAGACTGTTGCACTTTCTTCTCACCATTTACTTGAGACAACTATAATTACTATGCCACCTTTAAAGAAGAACATTAGATCAGCCTGGCCAACAAGATGAAACTTCATCTCCACTAAAAATACAAAAACTAGCTGGGCACGGTGGTGTGCGCCTGTAATCCCACCTATTCCAGAGGCTGAGGCAGGAGAATCACTTGAACCCAGGAGGCAGATGTTGCAGTGAGCCGAGATCACGTCACTGCACTCCAGCCTGGAGCGAGACTCCATCTCAAAAAAAAAAAAAAAAAAAGTAAGAAGAAGAAGAACATTAAGGGGGAAAAAATAATTCTTCAATAAAGAATGAATGCTGGCCAGGTGCAGTCACTCACACCTGTAATCTCAGTACTTTGGGAGGCTGATGCGGGTGGATCACCTGAGGTCAGCAGTTCGAGACGAACCTGGCCAACGTGGTGAAACCCCGTCTCTACTAAAAATTCAAAAATTAGCCAGGCATGGTGCCACATACCTGTAATCCCATCTACTCCAGAGGCTGAGGCAAGAGAATTGCTTAAGCCTGGGTGACAGAGGTTGCACTGAGCCGAGATGGCACCACTGCATTCCAGCCTGGCCGACACAGAGAGATTCTGTCTTGAAAAAAAAAAAAAAAGAATGGATGCAAACTGAGTTTGCAGAGCAAGTCTGAGCAGATTTGGGACAGCACTACTTCTCTAACTCAATGGTAGTAGAAAGAAGAACCAGGCACTCATTTGTCACAGAGGATGTAGATAGGTACACCCTTTTCAAAAATGTTTTGCAATCTCTTTCAATGTTTTAAAAGTGTGTATCTTCTGACCAAGTAATGCCAATCTTATGAATTTGTCCTACAGAACGTGCACAAACAAGGAAGGGCATGAGTACAAAGACGTAAGTTTACCCAGGTGTGGTGTCACATGTCTGTAGTCCCAGCTACTTACGAGGCTGAGGTGGGAGGATCATTTTGGGTCCAGGAGTTCTGGGCTGTAATGTGCTATGCCTATGGGTGTCCACACTAAGTTTGGCATCAATACGGTGACCTCCTGGGAGCAGGGGACCACCAGGTTGCCTAAGAAGGGGTGAACCGGCCTAGGTCGGAAACAGGGCAGGTCAAAATCCCAGTGCTGATGAGTAGCAGGATCTCGCCTGTGAACAGCTACTGCACTCCAGCCTGGGCAACATAGTGAGACCCATCTCTATTAAAAGAAAATTTTTCACTTTTTAAAAAATAAATAGGCCAGGGGCAGTGGCTCACACCTGTAATCACTACACTTTGGGAGGCCGAGGCAGGTGAATCATCTGAGGTTGGGAGTTCAAGAGCAGCGTGGCCAACATGATGTTACCCTGTCTCTACTAAAAACACTAAACATTAGCTGGGCATCATGGTGCACACCTGTAATCCCAGCTACTCAGGAGGCTGAGGCAGGAGAATCACTTGAACCCAGGAGCTGGAGGTTGCAGTGAGCTGAGATCGCGCCACTGCACTCCAGCCTGGGCAACACGAGCAAAACTTCACTTCAAAAAATAAACAGAAATTTATAAATAAATAAATAAATAAAAATAAAAGACATAATTTTAGCATTATTTGTAATACTGAAAAATGAAAAATAACGTTAAGTGTCCATCAGGATGAGATTGAATAAACAAATTATGGTATGTCTATATAACGGGATATTATGCAAGTGTTTTCAGTGATGTAGAACTACATGTATAGATTTGGAAAAATATCAGTGAAATACTAAGTCAAAAAAGCAAGCTGTTTTTGAAAAAAAGGTATAGTTTTCTATAATACAGGCAACATTTCAAGTGTCCTGAACACCTTACATGCATTATCTTAAGTGATACTATTATCTTCCTCACTTTATAAATGAGGAAACTGAGTTAAGCAGTAACTTGGTCAGTGAATGCAGACATCTGGCTTTGAACCAATGTGCTTAGTCACTTCACTATACCAAGGCGGTAATTAAGTCCCCCTTTAGCTTAGGCTAGTTTGAGTTGGGATTTCCCACTTTCAATCAAGAGAATCCTAATAAATAATCCAGATATAGGTCAATAGAGACTGGATAAATTATGGCACAATAACAGGTCACTGTGTAGGTGTTTTAAAGAAGAAACAGGCTGGGCATGGTGGCTCACGCCTGAAATCCCAGCACTTTGGGAGACCAATGAGGCAGATCCCTTGAGGTCAGGAGTTCCAGACCAGCCTGGCCAACATGGTGAAACCTTGCCTCTACTAAAAATACAAAAATTAGCCAGGTGTAGTGGTGGCATGCCTATAAGCCCAGCTACTCCAGAGGCTGAGGCAGGAGAATCGCTTGAACCCGGGAGGCAGAGGTTGCAGTGAGCAAAGATTGTGCCACTGCACTGCAGCTTGGGCAACAGAGCAAAACTCCGTCTCAAAAAAATAATTTTTTTAAAAAGAAGAAACAATATATATCGACATGAAAACAAACCCAATATTTAAGAGTAAAAGCAAGTTTACAGGACAGTTTGTGTGTGCATGTGTGTAATTTTGTATACATGTGTACTTAGAGAGAAAAGACATTTCAAAACAGTTTTGGGTGCCTCTGGAGGCTAGGATGGGCAAGACTCTCACTCTATTTTTATATAATTCTGCATCTATTTTTTTTCATTTATTTATTTATTTAATAGAGATGGGGTCTTCTATGTTGTCCAGGCTGGTCTTGAACTTCTGGCCTCAAGTGATCCTTTTGCCTCAGTCTCCCAAAGTGCTGGCATTACAGGGATGAGCCACTGCATCCGGTCTATATTTTTCTTTTTAATTTTCCAAAAAGCATATATGACTTTTTTTTTCAAGATGAAGTCTTGCTCTGTCAACGCAGGCTGGAGTGTAGTGGTGCGAACTCAGCTCACTGCAACCTCCACCTCCCAGGTTCAAGTGATTCTCCTGCCTCAGCCTCCCAAGTAGCTGGGGTTGTAGGCACGTGCCACCACGCCCAGCTAATTTTTGTATTTTTAGTAGAGACAGGGTTTCACCATATTGGCCAGACCGGTCTCAAACTCCTGACCTCGTTATCTGCCCGCCTTGGCCTCCCAAAGTGATTGGATTACAGGCAAGAGCCACCACGCAGGCCCAGGCTCAGTTTTAAATGTGTTTCTATCACCTTAGGCAAATGTGTTTGCCTTTGTGGGCCTGTTTTCTCCTCTCTAGGAGGGGTGTCTGAAACAATAGTAGTACCTATTTCAGTGGCTTCTATATGCCAAGCACTATGCTAAACAGTTTCCTCACCACAGCTCCAGGAGCTAAACATCAACTCCATTTCCAGATATGAAAACTGAAACACAAGTGTTGGAATCAGAATGAACTCAGATTTAGCTCAGCTCCAAAAGCCATGTTCTCCCCACTATACCACTCTCCCAGCTACCTCTTGCCTCGTGTCTCACAATTTCCTGGTGCTGGAACATATTTAAACCCAGGCCTTATGACTCAAAATTCTCTAGCTGGAAAATGCTATCATTCTGAATGCCTGTTCACTTATATTATTGTTATGTTTATGCTGTATCAAACTCTAAAACAGGGTGTCTCAACCTTAGCACTACTGACATTTGGACTGGAAAATTCCTTGCCGTTGGGGGCTGACCTATGGCAATGTAGGATGTTTAGAAGCATCCCTGGGTAGCATCCCACACCTCAGCTGTTATACCAAACATGCCTCCAGACATACTGCCAAATGTCCCCTTGAAAATCACCCTGGATTGAGAACCACTGCTCTAAAAGGAAGAAAAAGCCAAACTTCTGCATGAACTCAGAATGAAACTGTATTGGAAGGAAATTTTGAATCTAATAAATATTTGTACCTCCATGATTCTTTAACTTTATGAGTTTGGGTTAATGTTAGCACCAAGTACCTTATAATTATTGGCCATGCGTAGAACACCGTACCAACTACACATAAAGTAATTATCCAAGAATTAGGGAAAGAAGGAGTTAGGATAGATCTTGCCCTCTCAACAATAACTCCACTTCACACCTACTGAAACTCATCCATGCCTGAGAGGAACAGGGCCATGTGAGGCTGCTGAGTGATGAAGGAGATAAGAATTGCCAACCCAATATATGCTGCCCTGGCATATTAACTATTTTGAGCTAAAAGCACTTGAAAAACAGCAGGTGCAAGAAGATCATTGACTTTCCTTCTGTTTCTTCAAAGCAGGAGATAAAATTCCCCTGTGAAAGACGTCCTCTCTATGCCAGAAGTAAAGTAGCATTCTTATCATCAAGGACGGGGGGAAATTGGAAATCGAGGTCAAGGGAAACGCGTACAAACCAACCTTGTTAGACTAATCCTTATCCTCCCAGCCACTTCTCCACCCAATTAACTCAGCCCAAGCCCCTCTGCTGTGTCACACTTTCATAATTCACAACTCTTTGTCTAATTCAGCATATAGTGTTCAACTCTGTGTCTTTGAGTGTTTATTTCTTTTTCTTTCTTTCGAGATGGAGTCTTGCTCTGTTGCCCAGGCTGGAGTGCAGTGGTGGAATTTCAGCTCACTGCAACCCCTGCCTCCTGGGTTCAAGTGATTCTCCTGCCTCAGCCTCCCAAGTAGCTGGGACTACAGGCACGCACCACCATGCCCAGCTAATTTTTGTATTTTTAGTAGAGACAGGGTTTCACCATGTTGGCCAGGATGGTCTCGACATCTTGAGTTCATGATCTGCCCGCCTCAGCCTCCCAAAGTGCTGGGATTACAGGCGTGAGCCACCATGCCCGGCCAAGTGTTTATTTCTTTATGAAGGCTCCCATGCCAAGTGAAACTTGTATTAAATAAGTCTGTATGCTTTCCTACTATTGATCTGTCTTATGTCCATTTAATTCTCAGACCCAGCTGAAAAACTCTTAAAAGATACCTCCTCTGCAATGAGAATGGTATTTTCAACAGAGCACAGTAGGAACTGAATTCAATGCTGATTTTATTTCAACTAAATAAAGCAATGCACAAGTTATCTGGGCAGCAAGCTTAACTCTAGGAGCAAAAGCCAAGAAACAAGGATTCTTTTTTTATTTAAATTATCCATCACTACACATGGCTGTCTTCCATACCTGCTCTCAGAAGATGTGTGTTAACAAATCTTATGTAAAGAAATACAGGAAAAGAGAAAAAGGGGAAACGCAATTTATCTAGTCTGCCAGTGAAGGTGGTCTCTCTATCTTCTGTTCTGTAAACTGCTCCATCAGCAGGGTCCATGTCGGATGATTTTAATATTTTGACCACTTTCCCTGCAAATTGAACAATCATAGAAACACATTTATTACCTACCATACTGAAACTGTCTCATTATTTGTGTTAAAAAGACCCATATAGATATACATTAGATTCCTTCCATGGCTACACTTACTTAATCATTTTTTAAGCTAAATCTAGGAAACAAAGAGGGTGGAAGTCACCAGTCTGCCATTTTTTCCCTAACCCTAGGGCACAGGACATTAACCCCAAAGAATCACTCAGAGAGCTGGGCATGGTGGCTCATGCCTGTAATCCCAACACTTTGGGAGGCCGAGGTGGGTGGATCACTGGAGGTCAGGAGTTCGAGACCAGCCTGGCCAACATGATGAATCCCCATCTCTACTAGAAATACAAAAATTAGCCAGGTGTGGTGGCACATGCCTGTAATCCCAGCTACTTGGGAGGCTGAGTCAGGAGAATCGCTTGAACCCGGGAGGCGGAAGTTGCAGTGAGCCAAGATCTTGTCAATGGACTCCAGCCTGGGCAACAAGAGCGAAATTCCATCTCAAAAAAAAAAAAAAATTAGCCGGGTGTAATGGTGCATGCCTGTAATCCCAGCTACTCTGGAGGCTGAGGCAGGAGAATAGCTTGAACCTGGGAGGCAGGGGTTGCAGTGAGTCAGGTGATAAGTGAGACTCAGTCTCAAAAAAAAAAAAGAAACAGAGAAGACCAACTGAGGTCAAATAATGAATCCCCGCTACGTACAAAGCTGCATACCTAAAGGAGCAGTCGCAGTCACCTGGTCAGGTGTGCTACATGAAGCATATCAAGTATCATATCCTCATTACTTAGCATTCTACTAAGCAGAGTCAGTAAGTCGCACTTCCTGACTAGTAGTACAGGGTGTGCAGATCATCTACACATGCCCTTTGAATTAAAAATAAAATTTAATACTTCACGGAGTTTAACTATTAAATAGACTCTTAATTTTACGAAATTTCGCATTAGTGGTCAATAACATAATTTGATTACCTGGCCTATAGTTGACTAATCACATATCTCATTGTTTAACTTGATCTGAAAAATGCACTGAGGATTTTGCATCTCTTTAACCATCACCCTGAAAACTGAGAACTACCATCATCACTTTTGATTCTTACATCTAAGAAAATAGTCACTACCTCCTAAGTAATCAAAATTCAACAAAAGAAATGAAGAGGCTGGGCGTGGTGGCTCATGCCTGTAATCCCAGCACTTTGGGAGACCGGGGGTGGGGGCGGTGGATCACTTGAGGTCAGGAGTTCGAAACCAGCCCGGCCAACATGGTGAAACCCTGTCTCTACTAAAAATAAAAAATTAGCCAGGCGCGGTGGCGGGTGCCTATAATCCCAGCTACTTTGGAGGCTGAGGCACGAGAATTGCTTGAACCCAGGAGGCAGAGGTTGCAGTGAACCAAGACTGCACCACTGCACTCCAGCCTGGGTGACAGAGCGAGACTCTGTCAAAAAAAAAAAAGAAAGAAAGAAAGAAAAAGAAAAAGAAATGACTAATACTTGGCTAGTCTACAGCTGTAAAATCATGTTACCTGATTTTCATGCACAGAGTACATTCATTGGGATAAGTGATCATGTCAGTGCCACACACAGGGTTAAAGTCCCTGGGACATCCTGGTAATTGATACCGAGCGCAGAATGGCTGGAAAAAAGAAAGGGACAGAGAAATTCAAGAATGACTTGAGATACACTCATAAAATAGTTCAGAGGAGAAAATGTCCCAGATCTCCGTAAATTTCCTAGAATCATTCAATAAAATTATTTTTATTTTCCAGAAAAAAAATTTTTTTTTTTTGAGACAGAGTCTCGCCCTGTCTCCCAGGCTGGTGTGCAATGGCACAATCTCGGCTCACTGCAACCTCTGCCTCCTGGGTTCAAGTGATTCTCCTGCCTCAGCCTCCCAAGTAGCTGGGATTACAGGCGCGTGCCTCCATGCCCAGCTAATTTTTGTATTTTTAGTACAGACAGGGTTTCACCATGTTGGCCAGGTTGGTCTCGAACTTCTGAGGTCATCCACCTACCTTGGCCTCCCAAAGTGCTAGGATTACAGGCATGAGCCACTGCACCTGGCAAAAAAAAAAAATTCTAATGCAAAAATCAGATACAATGTTGGTGTGATGGTTCAATACATACTATGTAAAAAAAAGGACCTTGGCCAGGTGTGGTAGCTCACGCCTGTAATCCCAACACTTTGGGAGGCCAAGGTGGGCAGATCACCCAAGGCTGGGAGTTCAAGAGCAGTCTGACCAACATGGAGAAACTCCATCTCTACTAAAAAATACAAAATTAACTGGGCATGGTGGTACATGCCTGTAATCCCAGCACTTTGGGAGGCCAAGGCGGGCAGATCATGAACTCAAGAGAATGAGACTGAGGCAGGAGAATCAAATGAACCTGGGAGGCAGAGGATGCGGTGAGCCAAGATCACGCCATTGCACTCCAACTCTCCAACCTGATCACTGAGAGCGAAACTCCATCTAAAAAATAAAAAAAATTTAAAAATTTTAAAAAAAGGACCTCAGAGGCTTCAATCTGGCTGATTTTTAAATGAAAGTCTGAGACATGCCACCATACCTACTTTTTTATTGTCTAGCTTCATAATTTGCACTTCACTACAATGTCCATGTGGATGTTCTATTAAATTCCACCTTAATCTCTTGCCTGAATGCCGAGACAAAATCAGGAATCTAATCTTTCAATCTGAACTTTTAAGGCACTGACATTTAACCAAAAACATTAAAGAAAGCAGGAGATTCAGAACTGAAGCAAATTCGTGCCAAAGGAAAAATGTTCAAAACAGGTTCATCATCTATGGAGGCTCCAAATTGCATCCCACAAGATACTAACTACAGGAAGAGAGTTGAATCTGGGCAGACATTGCCCCAAAACTTCCTCTCCACTCTCTGGAAGAGGGCCACTGCACATTTATTATTCCTTAATGTCATTTTAATTCTTATAGAAGGGCGGAGCGTGGTGGCTCATGTCTGTAATCCCAGCACTTTGGGAGGCTGAGGCAGGTGGATCATTTGAGGTCAGGAGTTTGAGACCAGCCTGGTCAACATGGTGAAACCCCGTCTCTAGTAAAAATACAAAAATTAGCCGGGTACGGTGGCACACGCCTGTAATCCCAGCAACTCGAGAGGCTCAGACAGAAGAATCGTTTGAACCTGGAAGGCAGAGGTTGCAGTGAACCGAGATTGCACCACTGCACTCCAGCCTAGACAACAAGAGCAAAACTGTCTAAAAAAAATGGCAAATTAAAATAAAAATAATTCTTATAGAAGGATATGCTAAAATTTTAAGCAATTCTCTGACCTTTATACTCTAGAGCAGGGGTTTCCAACCATCAGGCCACAAACTGGTACCAGTCCATGGCCTGTTAGGAACTGGGCCTCCTTTTAGCAGGAGGGAAGTGGCTGGCCAGTAAGCATTATCAACTGAGCTCCGCCTCCTGTCAGGTCAGCGATGGCATTAGATTCTCATAGGAGTACGAACCCTATTGTGACATGGGCATGCGAGGAATCTAGGTTGCACACTCCTTATGAGGCTTTTTTTTTTTTTCCCCCGAGATGGAGTTTTGCTCTTGTTGCCCAAGCTGGAGTGCATTGGCGCCATTTCGGCTCACTGCAACTTCCACCTCCCAGGTTCAAGCAATTCTCCTGCCTCAGCCTCCCCAGTAGTTGGTATTACAGGTGCATGTCACCACGCCCAGCTAATTTTTTGTATTTTTAGTAGAGATGGAGTTTCACCATGTTGGCCAGGCTGGTCTCAAACTCCTGACCTCAGGTGATCCACCTGCCTCAGCCTCCCAAAGTGCTGGGATTACAGGCATGAACCACCGCACCTGGCCCTTTTTTTTTTTTTTTTTTTTTTTTTTGACAAAGTCTCACTCTGTCGCCCAGGCTAGAGTGCAGTGATGCCATCTTGGCTCACTGCAATTTCCGCCTCCCGAGTTCAGGCAATTCTCCTGCCTCAGCCTCCCAAACGGGTAGGATTAAAGGCGCCCACCACCACGCCCAGCTAACTTTTGTATTCTTAGTAGAGACTGGGTTTCACTATGTTGGCGAGGACGGTCTCAAACTCCTGACCTTGTGATCTGCCGGCCTCAGCCTCCCAAAGTGCTGGGATTACAGGCGTGAGCCACCGCACCCTGCAGAGACTCCTAACCCCATGCCTCAGTGCATGGAAAAATTGTCTTCCACAAACTGGTCCCTGGTCCCAAAAAGGTTGGGGACCGCTGCTCTAAAACTGTTCTCCTGAAAGTTTCTTATATCGTTTACTGGTATAGTCACTCATTTACAGATGTTATGGCAGACACAAAGACAAAGAAAAGTTGGATCCTGACTATAAGGAGCTTAGGATGGAATAAGGCAATCAAGAAATACACATGCTGTGGCCGGGCGCGGTGGCTCAAGCCTGTAATCCCAGCACTTTGGGAGGCCGAGAC
>NW_012110920.1:1547596-1549299 GCF_000951035.1 Colobus angolensis palliatus | reverse complement strand
AAAAAAAAAAAGGTTGAGGCAGGAGAATCGCTTGAACACAGCAGGCAGAGGTTGCAGTGAGCCAAGATCACTCCATTGCACTCCAGCCTAGGGCACAAGAGTGAAACTCTGTCTCAAAACAAACAAACAACAAAAAACAAACAAACAAAAACCACAGCACTCAACGAACTAGGAGCAGAAGAGAACTTCCTCAACCTTATAAAAGGCATCCATAGAAAAAACAAAAACAAAAACAAAACAAAAGGCATCCATAAATAACCTACAGCAAACATTCTACTCAGTGGTAAAGGACTCAATGCTTTTCCCTAAAATCAGAAAAAAAAAACACAAGAATGTCCACTTTCACCTCTTCTATTCAACACTGTACCGAAGTTTCTTGCCAGGACAATTATCCAAGAAAAATAAATAAAATGCACCCAGATGGGAAAGGAAGAAGTGAAACTATCTCTATTCAAAGATGACACAGAGCTGGGCACAGTGGCTCATGCCTGTAATCCCAACACTTTGGGAGGCCGAGGCAGGCAGATCACTTGAGGCCAGGAGTTCGAGATGAGCCTGGCCAACATGGTGAAACCCTGCCTCTACTAAAAATACAAAAATTTGCCAGGCGTGGTGGCAGTCACCTGTAATCTCAGCTACTTGAGAGGCTGAGGCAGGAGAATTGCTTGAACCCGGGAAGTGGAGGTTGTAGTGAGCTGAGATTGCACCACTGCCCTCCAGCCTGGTGAAAGAGTAAGACACTGTCTCAAAAAACAAACAAGCAACAAAGATGACACAATCTTGTTATACAGAAATTCCTAAGAAATTCTCACACACACACACACACACACACACACACACACCAATAATTACTAATAAACAAGGCCAAGTATGGTGGCTCATTCCTATAATTCCAGTACTTTGGGAGGCTGAGGTGGCAGGATGACTTGAGGCCAGGAGTTCAAGACCAGCCTGGGCAACATAGCAAGACCCCATCTCTACAAAAAATTAAAAATTTGCCATGTGTGGTGACCTGTGTGTGTAGTTCTAGCTTCTCAGGAGGATGAGGAAGAAGGATCACGGGAGCCCAGGAGTTCAAGGTTATATTAAGTTATGATCATGCTATTGCACTCTAGCATGAGCCACAGAGCGAGACTCAGTCTTGGAAAAAAGAAAAAGGACTAATAAGCAAGTTCAACAAGGTTGAAAGATAAAAGATCAATATATAAAATTCAATTTTATTTCTATACACTAACAATGAACAATCTGAAAATAAAACTAAGAAAACAATTCCACTTAAAATAGCATCAAAAAGAATAAAACATCTCTAGGGCCAGGTGTGGTGGCTCACACCCTTAATCCCAGCACTTTGGGAGGCCAAGGATCACCTGAGGTTAGGAGTTCAAGATCAGCCTGGCCAACATGGTCAAACCCTGTCTCTACTAAAAAAATATAGGCCGGGCACAGTAGTTCACAGCTGTAATCCCAGCACTTTGGGAGGCTGAGGTGGGCGGATCACCCAAGGTCAGGAATTCAAGACCAGCCTAGCCAGCCTGGTGAAACCCCATCACTACTAAAAATACAAAAATTAGCTGGGCATAGTGGTGGGTGCCTGTGGTCCCAACTACTCAGGAGGCTGAGGCAGGAGAATCGCTTGAACCCAGGAGGTGGAGGTTGCAGTGAGCTGAGATCATACCATTGCACTCCAGCCTGGGTGACAGAGT